>NW_020174563.1:4940902-4983955 GCF_003031525.2 Neophocaena asiaeorientalis asiaeorientalis
AAAAAAAAAAAAAAAAAAAAAGATAAAGCATTCATAAATAATATTAGGAATAGTAACAGAAGAGATTTAAAACACTATGTAATAATACTATGTACAACTTTGTGCCAATAAATTTCAAAATTGTAAGTGAAACACACAAATTACTACAAAAATTTAAATGATCAAAATCATAATATTTCTATATACATTAAAGAAATTGAGCCATAAAAGAAATCACTAAGGAAATTGAATTCATAAAAGGAATTGAAGTAATTAAAAATGTTTCCTCAAAGAAAATACTAGATGTATTGTTTTACTGTTGAGGTCTACCAAACATTCGAGGATTTAAAAGTTCCAAGCTTTACAATGTTTTCAGATTACAGAAAAAGAGAAATTAATCCCAAACTTATATTATGATGCTAGCTTAACCTTAACACCCAAAGTTGACAAGGAAAAAAAGCATTGGCTGGGCTTCCCTGGTGGCGCAGTGGTTGAGAGTCCGCCTGCTGATGTAGGGGACACGGGTTCATGCCCCGGTCCGGGGAGATCCCACATGCCGTGGAGCGGCTGGGTCCGTGAGCTATGGCCGCTGAGCCTACGCGTCCGGAAACTGTGCTCCGCAACGGGAGAGGCCACAACAGTGAGAGGCCCGCATACCGCAAAAAAAGAAAAAAAAAAGAAAAAAGAAAAAGCATTGGCTAATCTCACTCAGGAACATAGATGCAAAAACCCTAAACAAAATACTAGCAAACTGTAGCCAATGATGTATGAAAAATATAATATATTATGACCAAGTTAGATTTATTCTAAGAATATAAGGTGGGCTCAATATTAAAAAGTCAAGTAATATAACAGTATAAAAGAGGAAAACATATTCTTAGAACATGCAGGAAAATAATAAAATCCAGTTACCACTCAGGATTATAAAACAAACAACCAACTAGACGGAGAAGAGAATATCTTTAATCTGATTATAATACACACACACACACACAGAAGAAACATTATAATCAATCATGAAACTTAAAAAGTAAACCTTTTAGAATCATGAAAAAGATAAGGATTTTCACATAGCACTTGAAGGTCCTTGCAACAGATTAGATTTTTTTTAATTTAATTAAATTTATTTATTTATTTATTTTGGCTGTGTTGGGTCTTCATTGCCGTGCATGGGCTTTCTCTGGATGCGGCAAGCAGGAGCTACTTTTTGTTGTGGTGCGTGGGCTTCTCGTTGCAGTGGCTTCTCTTGTTGCAGAGCACGGGCTCTAGGTGCACAGGCTTCAGTAGTTGCAGCTCATGGGCTCAGTAGTTACAGCACATGGGCTCTATGGCACGCAGGCTTCAGTAGTTGTGCCATGCAGACTCAGTAGTTGTGGCTCATGGGCTCTAGAGCACAGGCTCTGTAGTTGTGGTACACAGGCTTAGTTGCTCCACGCCATGTGGGATCTTCCCAGACCAGGGATCAAACCCATGTCCCCTGCATTGGCAGGTGGATTCTTAACCACTGTGCTACCAGGGAAGTCCAGATTAGATTTTTTTTTTTTTTAGTTATAGAGGTTGGAAAAGGGAAAACAAAACTGCTATTCAGAGATGATATAGTTGTACATGGAAGATCCAAATAAATTTACACATTATTAGAATTAAAATAAGATTAGCAAGATCCCCAAAATACTAAATCAATATACCAAGCCAACTGGATTTCTCTTCATCAGCTACTGCCAGTTAGAATATTCAAATAAAAGAAAAAAATACCATTAAAACTAGCAACAAGAAATATAAACTACTTAGGAACAAGTCCAACAAGAGATGTGCAGGGCATATGTAGAAAATCATACAACGTTTGAAAAAAGACCTTAAAGAAAACTTTCTTAAAAATGAAGAGAGAGGGCTTCCCTGGTGGCGCAGTGGTTGAGAGTCCGCCTGCCGATGCAGGGGACACGGGTTCGTGCCCGGGTCCGGGAGGATCCCACATGCCGCGGAGCGGCTGGGCCCGTGAGCCATGGCCGCTGGGCCTGCGCGTCCGGAGCCTGTGCTCTGCAACGGGAGAGGCCACAGCAGTGAGAGGCCTGCGTACCGCAAAAAAAAAAAAAAAAAAAAAAATGAAGAGAGAGATGTTTATAGATTTAAACACACAATTATTTAGGACATAAATCCACCCCTCCCAAAAGATTTATGGAGTCAATGCAAATCCAATCAAAATCCCAAAGAGAATTCATTATGGTATTCAACAAGATGATAAATAAAATTTATAAAGAAGTCCAAACAGTCAAGAATATAACCAAGACATTCATGAAAAATAAAAAGGATTTGCCCTACCAGAGATTAAGACTTATTGTAAAACTGTAGTAATTTAAACAGTGAGAGATTCGGGTGTAGCAACAGACAAACAGAATTAAACGTCCAGCCACAGACTCAGCATACTTGGGAAACTGATACAACCATTCAAACTATGATGCTCAAACAGTTTTCCAAATGGAAAAAAAGGAAAATGGACCCCATTCAAGATAGATTAAGAAACTTAAATGTGAAAGATAAAACTTTGAAACTTTTAGTAGAAAATACACTAAATTAAAGTAGAAACAGATCTCTCAAATAACATATTAAAAGCACTAACCATAAAAGAAAATCTTGGAAAATTCAACTATAGTATAAGTCAGAACTTTTGACAGTGAACAGATAACGTAGAGAGAGTAAAAAAGCCAGACATTGGGAGAAGACTTTTAGAAACATATACAATAAATTGTTTCTATTATCTATGGTATAACAAACTATTCCAAAACTTGTTGGCTGGAAACAATTATTTTATTGCCCATGATTCTGTGGGTCAGGAATTCAGGCTGAGCTCAGATGGCCAGTTCTTCTGCTTCCAGAGGCATTAGCTGAGGTCATATATGCATCCAGCTGGGAGATTGGCTGGAGCTAGAACTTCCAAGACAGCTTCACACACATGTACACCACATGAGCTGAGGTGGCTGGAAAGGTTAGGGGGTGATTGGTCCTCCCTTTCCCCCTGCACGGTCTCTCATCCTGAAGAACCTCTCTTTCCACATGGTCTCTCTCACCAGCAGGAGAGCTGGAACTTATCACAAGGCAGCTGGCTTCCAAGAGGGTGGAATGGAAGCTGTAAGGTCTCTAGGCTGAGGCCTCGGGGTCACACAGTATCACTGCTGCTCCATTCTATTGATCAAAGCAAGTCACAGGGTCAGCTCAGAACCAAGAGGAGGAGATACAGATCCCAGCTCCTGATAAAGGGGACATGTGCCTACAATAATGGGAGAAATTGCTGGCAGCCTTCTTTGCAGATATTCCATGTGCCAACAAAGTTTTAGTATTCAAAATACGTAAAGAACTCCTATGAATCATCAAGGAAAAGACCCCAAGAAAGTGAAAACACAGACATTCATAGACAAGAAAATATGAAGGGACCATAAACATATGAAAAGATGCTTACTCTCATTACTCATTGAGGAAAAAGATTAAACGGACCAAAGGACAAAAATTCAAAAGTCTGGTAAGACCAAGTGTTGGTGGGAACTATTGTACAGAGATAATAGGAATGTAAAATGATACACTACTTTAGAAAACAATTTTGCATCACCTAGCAAAGATGAATTCATATACATAAGCAATTCCACTCTGGAGAAATTCTTGAACACATGCCCTGAAGACCAGTACAATAATATTCTTAGGAGGCTTTCTGGGAGGAAAAACACTAAGAACAGCCCAAATGTCAATCAACGATAGAAGGCATAAATAATTTGCAGTAGACTCTATCATGAAATACTATAATGCAGTGAAAATGAATGGTTGACAGCTAGACATGCATTAACATGGATGAATATCAAAAATATAATGTTGGAGTGGAAAGAAGTCACAGAAGAATACTTCAGTGTAATCGTATTTATATGAAAAGCTCACAATAGGCAAAACGCAACAATATATTGTTTAGAGGTCCAAATTTACATATGGTGAATACATACACACACACTCACTGAGCTATGATTAGCCCAAATTTCAGGACAGAGGGTAACTAGAGGAGACAAAAAGGAAAAGAAAACAACGTGCTTCAAAAACACCGGTAAGGGGCTTCCCTGGTGGCGCAGTGGTTGAGAGTCTGCCTGCTGATGCAGGGGACACGGGTTCGTGCCCCGGTCCGGGAAGATCCCACATGCTGCAGAGCGGCTGGGCCCGTGAGCCATGGCCACTGAGCCTGTGCATCCGGAGCCTGTGCTCCGCAATGGGAGAGGCCACAAAAGTGAGAGGCCTTCATACCACAAAAAAACAAAACAAAACAAAACAAAAACACTGGTAAGGGCCTCCCTGGTGGCACAGTGGTTGAGAGTCCGCCTGCTGATGCAGGGGACATGGGTTCGTGCCCCAGTCCAGGAGGATCCCACATGCCGCAGCGTGGCTGGGCCCGTGAGCCATGGCCACTGAGCCTGTGCATCCGGAGCCTGTGCTCCGCAACGGGAGAGGCCACAACAGTGAGAGGCCCACGTACTGCAAAAAAAAAAAAACACTGGTAAAATGTTCTTGGATTGGAAGACTCAACATTGTGAAAATGACTATACTACCCAAAGCAATCTACAGATTCAGTGCAATCCCTATCAAACTACCAATGGCATTTTTCACAGAACTAGAACAAAAAATTTCACAATTTGTATGGAAACACAAAAGACCCCAAATAGCCAAAGCAATCTTGAGAAAGAAAAACGGAACTGGAGGAATCAGGCTCCCACTACTGGGCATATGCCCTGAGAAAACCATAATTCAAAAAGGGTCATGTACCACAATGTTCATTGCAGCTCTATTTACAATAGCCAGGACATGGAAGCAACCTAAGTGTCCATTGACTGATGAATGGATAAAGAAGATGTGGCACATATATACAATGGAATATTACTCAGCCATAAAAAGAAACGAAATTGAGTTATTTGTAGTGAGGTAGATGGACCTAGAGTCTGTCTTACAGAGTGAAGTAAGTCAGAAAGAGAAAAGCAAATACCACATGCTAACACATATATTTATATATGGAATAAAAAAAAATGATTCTGAAGAGCCTAGGGGCAAGACGGGAATAAAGACGCAGATCTACTAGAGAATGGACTTGAGGACACAGGGAGGGGGAAGGGTAAGCTGGGATGAAGTGAGAGAGTGGCACAGACATATATACACTACCGAATGTAAAATAGATAGCTAGTGGGAGGCAGCCACATAGCACAGGGAGATCAGCTTGGTGCTTTGTGACCACCTAGAGGGGTGGGATGGGGGGGTGGGAGGGAGATGCAAGAGGGAGGGGATATGGGGGTATATGTATATGTATAGCTGATTCACTTTGTTATAAAGCAGAAACTAACACCACTGTAAAGCAATTATACTCCAATAAAGATGTTAAAAAAAATAATAACATTAAAAAAAAAGACTAAAAAAAACCCACTGGTAATGTTCTTTCTCTTTCTTTAGCTCAATCATGGTCACATGGGTGTTTGTTGTAACGTTATTCTAATATTTTTAGTTCTAATGTTATATAAACATTTAGCATAGATAATGCTTTTTCAAGTGGTAAATAGCCTTACAATAAATTGCTCACTGAGAACACTCTGATGGCAATGAACAGAAAAATAATACTTTTAAATATGGCCAGGGGGCTGGGATAGGGACATCAGATTGTCACAGGAATCAAATCTTTCTTAGTTTATACTGAACTATTTATAGATGAAATGTCTGGAACTAGTTTCAGAATGACCTATGGATGGGTGTAGTGATGAAACGGTTATGCCCATGAGTGGGTAAGTGTTGAAGCTGGGTGATAGGCTAATGGGGGTTCATTTATACTATTCTCCCTTCTATTGTGTGTGCCAGAGAAAGAGGAGGAGGCGTAGGGGGTGGAGGACGAGAAATCTCTCACAAGAGAACTGAAACAATGAGGGTATTTACTGATTAACTGAACAGTAAGCATTCCTTGATATAAAGAATAAAACATAGAGTAGATTAGAAAGGAAGAGGAGGGCTTCCCTGGTGGCCCAGTGGTTAAGAATCCGCCTGCCAATGCAGGGGACATGGGTCCGATCCCTCATCCAGGAAGATCCCACATGCCGTGGAGCAGCTAAGTCCAGGTGCCACAACTACTGAGCCTGCAAGCCGCAACTACTGAGCCCACATGCCACAACTACTGAGCCTGCAAGCCGCAACTACTGAGCCCACATGCCACAACTACTGAAGCCTGCACTCCTAGAGCCCATGCTCCACAACAAGAGGAGCCACCACAGTGAGAAGCCCGTGCACCGCAACGAAGAGTAGCCCCCGCTCACTGCAACTAGAGAAAGCCCGCGCGCAGCAACGAAGACCCAACGCAGCCAAAGATAATAAATATTTTTAAAATTAAAAAAAAAAAAGGGGAACAAATTTAAGGGGGACTTGCCAGTTTTTTACTCATGGGGAAGAGTCTAGTTGGCTAGAACACATCCAATGGGCAGGCATGAAGGTCCAGCCAGGTAGGCAGGGTATTGTGGGCGGAAGTGAGACCTTGAAGGGGGCCGTGGAAGATCCTACGAGCTGTGTGAGAGGCTGTCCCCTCTCCTGCTGCTGCTGCTGCTGCCCTTCACGGCCTTGCAGCGGACCTGGGCCTGTGGGCTGGCCACGGAAAGTGCACAAGCAGATGAAGCGCTATGGTCGTCCTGCTGTGCTGCACCCGCCAGCAGCCGCCTGCCAGGGTTGGTCTACGACAGGGACACCCGGATCTCCCCCAGACCATCCTGTTCCATGACTCTGACTCTCATTCCCAGGATTTCTGTGGCTGGTACCTGCCACCCCCATGCCTTCCACGCATGGGCGCCCCGCAGACCTCCATCCCTGGCCAGCCCCACCCTCCTATTCA
This sequence comes from Neophocaena asiaeorientalis asiaeorientalis, assembly GCF_003031525.2. Taxonomy (NCBI): domain Eukaryota; kingdom Metazoa; phylum Chordata; class Mammalia; order Artiodactyla; family Phocoenidae; genus Neophocaena; species Neophocaena asiaeorientalis. Next base: position 4,947,759 of record NW_020174563.1, read on the forward strand.
CACGCACACACATCTAGTACTCCACCAGGAAGGCCACCTGTGGCTCTGGACTTGCTGTTCACGTTCTTGCTTCTTCTCCTTTGTGTGTGTTGGTCCCTCTACCTGACAGTCTTCTGCTCCCGGACAATTCACAACTACCCCGCCAGAGTGGGCTCCAGTGGGGCCTTCTGTCGGAGGCACTCCCTGACTGCAGGCGGAGAGCTATGATTATTTGCAGCGATTCTCACTCCTTCCACCCTGCAGAACTGGCCCTTACTGAGTATTCCACAATCGTGGAATACTCTGCGGTCATCGTTATACCTAGAGACATCGTTTCCAAAAAGCCCACGTTCACTATTTAAGAGACTGTAGACGGTATCAGAGGAAGGTTATTATACACACAAGGGGATGTTGTAGTTTAATCCTAGTTTTGCTCCTGATTTTCTGTAATTGCACATTGCTGGGATTTAGATGGAGTTAGCCTAGAGAAATTTCTGCTGAGATAAAGGACCACGGTGGTTGCCTTCCTCACCCTTTAGCCCTATGTCGCATTAAACGGCATCCCTCACCAACACCGGCATCTGCAAAGCCAGGCCAACCGCCGAGAGAGCCAGGCATGGGGGAGACGGCAGAGCAGGTACCGGTTTTTAGAACGTTACAATGCTAATGCCCTTCTTACAAGAAAAGAGGTATCTGGCTCATTAAATATTAAGCCATTCCAAAAAAAAAAAAAAGGCAACCTATATTACATCATGAAGTCTATGCTAAACCAAAGCAGGATGCACTTGAACTGAAGTTCGTTTTTCTGCTCCACTTTAGAACTCCCATGTTTTTTACTCCTGGGAGAAGAACAGTGCTGGCTGTAGCCAGACTTGGCAATTTAAGCTTCTGTCATTTCTACAGTATCTGTTTTTATTTAGTGACGTAACATATTTTTATCCAGTGCTGTTCTATTTCGCATATGACATTTTAGTGCATGTTCAGTGTTTTGGACTGTATCTATGGTACAGAGGGTAGTCACTTTAATTTATGGGTGATCCCAATTGTCACTTCCCCCAACCAGCAATGGAATTTTTCAATATCCTCAGAATAAATCCCTCCTCTGGAGCAGTAAACATAATATGACAGCGTGTCAACCACGGATTTGTTTCAAGATTATTTACTTACAATTCAACAACACTGCTGGCCCACGGAGTGCCCCATCAGCAAAAGCTGCATTGTTTGAAGTAGCTCGGGGAAACAGCCAGGGTTTCAGAATCCAAAGAATGCAGTTTTCCTAAATACCTCAGGATTACAAGATGCTATAGAACTAATAAATTTGCTTCTTAAAATAGTCCAGAGGAATCCTTAATGTTTGAAAGTGTAGGTTATTGATGGGGAGAGGGAATGCAGTTTTGTCCCTTAGGCTCACATAACATATCATGAGAAACATTTTTCTGCTTTCTTCTCTTTAGGATTATTTTTAAAGGATAAATTCCAGAGGTAGATAATCTTTTGAAAGAGAAGGACATTAAGAGAGAGTATCTCCAAAAACCCACTTTAGGGCAACCTTTTAAGCAGCGAATGTTTATCTCATGCTGATCACTGGGGATGGTGGGCTGGGCAACCTCACCCACCTCTGGGGTGAATTGGATCCTGCGCTGTAGGTGTGTCTGTCTGGCAATCTAATGACAGAATGAAATGAGACATTCTGCCACTGGTTGATTGTTTACATTTAGGCCGTAACCAAATCTAACCTATATCTCATCTTTTATCTGTTTTAAAGCACTTTCCCATCTGTAATCTCATTTTTCTCACCACTACCCAGAGAAAAGAGTTATTACTATCACCATTTCACAAATGAGGAAATTTAGGCCTGGAAGACTAAAGCAACTTGCTTAAGTTAACACAGAAAATGGGTGGAAGAGCTTGGACAAAAACTCAGGTCCCACCTCTCTGGTCCATCCACGATGTATTGTGCAAATTCAAATTCATCTAACTAAGAGAAATATCCATATGAAGCATGTGCAGAGATGTCATCCATTCCAATGGATTTTTTAAGTGGGAGCGTGGCCACTCAGAATAAAGAAGTCATTTCTCAGCCTCCCTTGCAGCTACACGTGGTCCATGGATTGTGACAGAAGGGATGGGGGCAACTTCCTGTTCATAGGACCGTGTGGTCCCCTCTCTCCGCCTAGGTTCCCCTGAGAGTAGAATCTGAAGGTAAAGCTCAACTGCAGGTTTATTTGGGAAGTGGCTTCTGGGAGCAGGAGTGAGGTGACAAGGAGGGGTGTGAGGAGGAAGCAGGGAGAGCCCACATGAGAACGTGTTACTGCGCGGGCCAGTATCATAGGTGAACGGCGCTCAGTCCCACAGGACCTTCTGATGCAGAGATACAGAGGGGGAAACACCAACTGACAACCGACTGCCATTGGTCAAGGTGTAAACTCTCCTACACCGCTAGGTTGCACTTCCTGTACAGGTCTAGAAGCCCCAGAACAGAAAGTGGAAAACCTGGAGTATGGACTAAGATGAGGCATTGCCTGGATGCAGTTGTGCAAAATAGCAAAGGCTGCACAGCTGTGGGCAGCCAGGAGTGGTTAGGTGGGGCTGAGACGATTAGAAGTGCTGCTCAAAACAGTGTGATACATCCCCCTTCCTGCTGGCTAAGATGCTAGTGGAGAGCTGTCTCAGACCTGAAACCAGAGCAAACTACCTGGGAGGGTTGGAACAATGATTGGCACCCTGGGAATGTCTGAGTAGCCATGTGAGCTTGGACTGTACGGGAGAGAGAAATAAATTTATTTTATTGAAGCAACTGTTATTTGGGGAACTAAAAAACGATAAGTCTGATAATCACAAGCTGTAAACATCAAACTGGAGGGATTTGTTTAGACAGTGAATAAAAATTTTAGGTGTCAGTAAACAGTTGGCAGACCCGTGGTCCACATGACAATCATCCTGAGAATCTCAGCACCGTGTGGCTCAGTCCATGACACCAAAGAACAGTCTAACAACTTGGTACTGGATCAACTGGGTGGTGTTGCCATCCAAACAGAGCTCCTCCAAATACCTTATTAAATATACACATTCTTGCCTTGCCAAAGTATTTTAAGCTGAAACAATGCATTCTTTTACAAATATGATTATCTTATATCACCGATCACACCAATTCTTAAGAATGAAATAGCCCATGGGACACTAAATACCTTTCCACTGAATAATTAAACTTTGTAGCTAATGGCTAATAAGCGACCATACTGGACAGAGTGTTGAGTATAACATTCCTTCAAAGTGCCTACAGTGATCTAAGGGGAACTTGGTGCCACATAATGAAGGAAGAGATAGGGACAGAGAGGTGGGGCGGCACAACCTGGAAGTGGTGGAGCTGGGATTTGAACCCAGGTTTGTTTGCCTCAAAAGCCCATGCTTTACCCAGTACGCTAGATCTGATTGAGGGAAACTGTGAGCTTTGCTATTCTCTGGGACTTTAGAAGGTCTAAAATAAGTAGTTCACCTGCCTTGTGCTTAAAAGGCAGGAGTGGGGATGGGGGGAAGGATGGGGGGCGATGGGGGTTGAAGACTGTAAGGGAGGAGCACAGGAGTTGAGCTGAGTACATGGGCTGAGTCCTTGCCCTGCTGCTTGCTTGCTGTGTGAATAGGAAAATGGCTGAGAATCTCTAACCTCAGGTGCTTCACTGAGAAAATGGCAACAATAAAATGTACCTGTACCTCGCAGGCTTTTTTGAGAAGTGAAACAAGGATACGTATATATAATATCAGAAGTGCTTTGTAAACCATAATGCCCTACATTTCCTGAGCATTTACGGTGGACCAGACATAGTGTTAAACACTTTAGACGGATTATCTCATTTAATCACCACTGCAACACTATGAGCTAACTGCTTTTCCACCCTGTTTTCCAGGAATTTGAAGCTTAGCTTGCCCGAGGTCACGTGACTATTAGTGGGCGGGGCTGGCATTGGAAGCTGGTACCCAGGGCTCTGGGCTACTCTCATCACACAGATGCCTGTGCACCTGGGCCATATGAGCACCCCCTATATACAGACCATTGGCATAATGTAGACAACTTGTCTCAGATTAAAATGTACCCTAGGGATTTACCTGGTGGCCCAGTGGTTAAGAATCCACCTGCCAATGCAGGGGACACGGGTTCCAGCCCTGGTCTGGGAAGATCCCACAAGTCGCGGAGCAACTAAGCCCGTGCGCCACAACTACTGAGCCTGCACTCTGGAGCCTGTGCTCCGCAACAAGAGAAGCTAACGCAATGAGAAACCTATGCACCGTAAGGAAGAGTAGTCCCCACTCACCACAACTAGAGAAAGCCGGTGCACAGCAACGAAGACCCAACACAGCCATTAATTAATTAATTAATTGATTGATTTAAAAAAATAAGTGTACCCTAGAGGTGCAAGATCTCCGGCTTCTCCTGTTGGGGCTGCCCCGGCCGAGATGCAGGAGAGACATCTCTCTGCCTGTGAGCTCTTCACTAAGATGAAGAATACAGTTTCTGAACATGTTCTTAATCTTATTCCATTTATCTAGCCGTTAATCCCAGCCTTGTAAATGTCTGCAGAGCCCCCATGCTAAATGTATGTATTTGTTTTTGTGCTTTCTCATTAATCCTAATGAACTGGGGATTCTAAGGCATTCTTTCTTTTATTTTGAACAACATGTAAGCATAAAATTGTTTATGTCTTAGTCTCTAAAATTTGACTGTGTTGGGAAATTAGGATGTTTACAGTTTTAAAGCAGAAGGAGAGGCTAAATAATGTCTATCACTTTCTTAGTATTCGCTAAATATTCACGATTTTGATAAAGTCACAAAGAGGTCTAGAGTGAAATATGCATCCTCCTTGCCTTTTTCAACCCAACTTGGTAGATGAGGTTGAAATGTGAGTTTGTATCTGAGAGCCAGCTTTCTCCCCTTGCCTCATTCCCATCTGCTATCCTTAAAATATTATTGAAAATGCCTGTGTGAAATTCTTAGCGGATGTGAGAGCTTTAAGATCAACTAACTATAGGCTCCCATTAATGCACTGAAGCCTGAAATCACCTTGGCAGACAGACATTTTGTATAAGGTGTAACTGAAAAAAATACCACGAGTAAACCACTTCTTTTTCATTTTAAGCTTTGTCCCATTCACAGTACTCAGGGCAAAAGAAACCCTGACCTATGCCAAAGGAAAAAAACAAAAGAACATGGATTTCAGATAAGAATGATCCAGAAACCAAAGGAATTTGGAAAGGGCTTTGTAGATGCAAAGTAGCAAATGCGGAACATGAAGGCAAGTAGGGGGGCCAGAAACTCTGGGTGGTGAACCCACCAAGTTTCAATAGACGTTTTCACCAACATCTAAACGAAAAACCACCGCGGGGACGGTCAGTTGCCAGCTGGAAATGATGAGGGAGACATCATCTCCTCCTGCCCAGATTGCACCCCTTTCCTATTTAGAGGCTTCACAGGAGGGAGCTGTAATATGATTATTTGTTGATGAAGGGATTTCTAATTGCTGCTTCAGAGGAGACTAACATGACCTATTGGTTTCCTTTGATGTTTTGTGTGCTGACACAATTGCTAAACTTTGAAATGCAGTCAAACTAATTTAGTTCAGAAGCTGCTTTTTAAACGTATATTGCAGCACAGAACTGATTTTTAGTCGAAATCCGCTTCTCAGAATTTTTTGTTAATGCAAATCCTTTCTTCATAAAAGGCATACGTGGGCTTCACTGGTGGCACAGTGGTTAAGAATCAGCCTGCCAATGCAGGGGACATGGGTTTGATCCTTGGCCCAGGAAGATCCCACATGCTATGGAGCAACTAAACCCATGCGCCACAAGTACTGAGCCTGTGCTCAAGAGCCCATGTGCCACAACTACTGAAGCCCGTGCTCCGCAACAAGGGAAGCCACTGCAATGAGAAGCCCGCGTACCGCAACGAGGAGTAACCCCCGTTCACCACAACTAGAGGAAGCCCGCACGCAGCAATGAAGTCCCAACACAGCCAAAAAAAAAAAAAGATAAGATAAAAACTTAAAAAAAAAAGGCATACGTTTTCTCTACCATCTACTGTCACCTTCATTTGGTTTCCTCAATCCCCAGTGAATTGAGGAGCAGACCTCTGATAACAGGGCAGTTGTGTCCTACGTGCAGGAGGGGTACAGTCCCTCGCTATCCGGCTCCCTCATGGTGACTCAGGAGTAGCCTCTAGGGTCCTACCTGGATCAGCCTCACTGCCAATCACAGGGGCCCTCTATTCCCAAAGGGGTGCTAGTGGAAAAGGCCACAGGGATATGGGCAGGCAAAGTGGGCTCCTCTCCTACCAAGCTGGTTCAGGGGAGAAAATCAAACAGATTATTGCTACATCTGCAGTAGTTCACTTTCCCTACGGGCTGCTCCTATGGCAGGGTCTATACTTCAATAAAGATATTGATGCTGCGGGGACTTCCCTGGCGGTCAAGTGGTTAAGACTCCATGCTGCCAATGCAGGGGGCTTGGGTTCAATCCCCAGTTGGGGAACTAAGACCTCACATGCCTTGTGGTCAAAAATTAAAAAAAAAAAAAGATATTGATGCTGTGCTAAAGGAACTAGGCATGAGTAGGCTTGAGGCCAGAATTCAAGTTTCCCTCTGTCTGTCCTTTTCTCTGAGAAGTGTCCTTACTACTTGAACCCCAGTGACCAGTACAAGGACTGGACAAACACCATGCAGCCAACAGGCCAAGTTCTGCCTGACCTGTATTCCACAAGACCTGTTTTCTTGGGCCTGCACAGTTTGTTATTTTTTTAAATTTGAATTTCAATGTCTTTTAAAAGGGCACAAGCTCTCCAGGTCACTGCTAATCCCTAAATATACCCTTAACATGCAGGTCACTTGGCTAATTCTGTGTCACTAACACCCCTGTGGGCTTTTGACCTTTCTGCCTCTGGTGACCAGAAAATTCTCCTTAGTTAACAGAGGACTCAGCTTTTGACACTGAAGTCTCAGGGGCCTTGGATAATGAAAAAGGGTGGATCAAAGAGGAAACTAATAGCTTAGTCTATGAGATATTTTAAAAATCCAACTAAGCCGCTCCGGGTCCTCTTAGTTCTGCATTTTCTGTTGTGTCCCTTAACTTGGTGGCCCTTGGCAGACTACTTACAGGGTGGTCAACTTCTGGGTCATAAACCCCATGAGGTTCTGCTTTGAATTTATGTCAACATAGACTGTGTCTTTTCTCAGCTTGTTGCCAGCAAAGCAATGCTTAAGTTGGACTGATTTGGGCTCTGGGAAGAGAGGGCAGCCATTCTTTCAATGGATGCATTTCATTTTGCCCCACCTCTCAAGTTCCAAATGCTCTGGAGATTCATTCATCTTCCTTCTTCTCCTCACACTCTTCCTTCCTTCTTTTTCTTTGACACCCAAGTCCAAATGATGTATAAGTGGAGCAGATCTTGGTTGGGTAGGAGTGGGAAACATTGTCCATCTTTATTTTTTTCACTGCAAACTCCACGTTAGATCCAAGTTTGCTAAAACATACAAGGTCCTCCTAACCCCTGGAGGTATACTTAAACTCAGCAAATAAGCACAGTGCATTTTTTTTGAAAGCAATCAAATTTCCTCAATGATCAGTCATTTAAAACTATACTAAGACCAGCAAACTTGCAGTGAAGCAGAAAGCAAAATTCACTTTTTAAAAAGACAAAACACAGGATCATAAAGACATTTCATTCTTGCTGTAGGCTTCTTCCAAATGTTTCCCTGGATCCCAAGGGAGTGCTTTACATCTCCATTGCTATTAGGAGTATCTGGGTGAAAGTTTGAGAAGCAGTGTGAGATTCTGGTAAATTATTTTCTAAAACACAGTCTGCTTTTGTATCTGAGAGGAATATTTCTTTATTTCTGGGGTTCGTGGAATGAGAAATTATGTAGTCCTTGGCTGGACACTTAAGTCTGTTCCTGGACTTGCCAAAAAGGCTTGGGTTGAGTTACTGGACTGGACTACATATTCCCACTCTGAGACCACCGGGATTGTAAAACTGTTGGTGCTGAGTCCATTTCTTGTAAATGGCTCCACATATTCACGAATAAATAGTTTAGTTCTGTTATTGTTGGTTTTGGAGTCACTCCCCCCCCCCCCCCCCCCACACACACACACGCACACAGTTATCTTGTTTATGCAGAAGTATCAAGCATTGGCATTCTCTCTGTTCCGCATTTGTTGGAGGGTAAAGAGGCACCAATAAAGAAATTGTATTATGCATGTTTTCTGCATTGGGTGGCACCTGGAATTTGCTGAATTTGCTGAGAGCAACTTAAATTTTAAAAGGTTCCTGAGCCTCACCTTTTTCATGCCATTTGAGTCAGATGGAAAACCAAATAATTAGAATAAGCTAGCTGTGTGGGTCCTTTCTCTTGCTCTCAGCTGACTCCAGAGCCTGCTGTGGAATTCTAGCACCTCTTCCCCACCCCCGTTTCCAGCTGCTAAACTTCCATGACCAGATCTAAACAACTATCTTCCCTCCTCTCCCCATCTCAGATAATCAACAACTGAGTTAGCATATTACCTAGGACATCGCAGTACAAAAAATGTTCAGAGTAGAAAACAAAACAAAACAAGACCACTCCTAACCATTGGTTTATCAGAACACCTCATTTACTTTATGTTGGTCTTCTTCAAACTTGAAAAATGACTTTAAAGCAATGAAGCTGATTTTCACCAGCATTATATAGACTCTGACTAATGCCAACCAAAAACACTTTGCCTAGACTGCTTCCCATTAACTTGTACCCAGAGGGGATGGGGTGAAGCAGAATTGAAGAACAAATGTAAACAAAAGTCCAGACATACTGCTCTTTCTTTCAGTGACTCACCCCCGAATGGGACCCTGTCTGAGATCCCACAAAATCCTGTTAAATCTTTCTAGGCAAGATGCTTAACTGCTGTTAGGCTTAGGGAAGAAAATCAGTATCATAGCTTCCCAGTGATACCGCATTTTGGTAATGATCTCAACTTTTGGAGAAGGCAGCATGGTGTGGTGAACAAAGATTCAGCATCAGACTCAGACCAGCCAAGGTTTAAATCCCAGAGCCACCATTTTTTGGCTGTGCATCATTAGATACGTGACAGGTCCTCCTGGGCCTCTTTTTTTTTTTTTTTTCCCCATCTGCAAAATGAGGAATGATGACAAGGATTAAATGAGACAGCAGATGAGAGAAGCAAGCCCAGTGCTAGGCACACTATCAATGTAAGCATCCCTTCTTTTTTAAAATCAGATCACAGACTATGAACATAAAGTAACTCCCCACCAAGAGCTGACTCTGGCCGAGGGCACTGTTTTCTACGAAGGGAGCTCTTGGTGGCCCTTAGTTGTGACTGCTGATTGCACACATCTGGAAACTATGACAACTGTTTTGCTTTGAGCTCAGCTTGGCCCAAATATAGCTCTATATAAAGCAGCTTCTATCCCTCAGTTTTTCCCAACACATCATAGCTTGGCATGAATTTGGGCAGAAGAGTGGGTGTCAAAAGAAATGCAAAATATCTGGGAGGAATTCAGATTCAACTAAGAATCACCCAGCCCTGTATGGCCCCTGGAGTAGCTCCCTGTAGTAACTGTCCCTGGAGTAGTTCATTCAACACTCACAGGAGCCTAGTACGAAGCTCTATTATTATGCCTACTTTGCAGAAGTTTCAGCTGAGTCTGGGAGGTTAAGTGGCTTTCTCAGGGTCACAGAAATAATAAGTTTGAGATAAGACCCCAGGCTTTTTGACCTGATTAAGAAAGCAGGAGGATTTACAGAGTTGGAAGATGGGCAATGGCAGTGTCTACTTGCCAAAGCCTGCTTTGAGTTGACACCATCCACAACAAGTGCCGGGAAGGGGGGTTGTTGAGAGGAATGTCCCAGGTAAGGTGCTTTTACCTTTAGAAACCCTGTGCCGAGGCCCTCTGTCCATTATGTCACGTATCAACTGGGGCAGGTAGTGAGATCTGGCTAATTAAACATGTCATGTAAACAATATCTGATCACTAACTTTAAAAACAATTTGTAAGGGCTTCCCTGGTGGTTCAGTGGTTAAGAATCCGTCTGCCAATGCAGGGGACACGGGTTCGAACCCTGGTCTGGGAAGATCCCACATGCTGCTGAGCAACTAAGCCCGTGCGCCACAACTACTGAGCCTGCACTCTAAAGCCCGCAAGCCACAACTATTGAGCCCTTGTGCCACAACTACTGAAGCCCACGTGCCCGTGCTCTGCAACAAGAGAAGCCACCGCAATGAGAAGCCCGCACACCGCAACGAAGAGTAGCCCCTGCTCACCACAACTAGAGAAAGCCCGCGCACAGCAACGAAGACCCAATGCAGCCAAAAATAAATAAATAAATTTATTTTTAAAAAAAGAATGCTACCATTGTCAGCTTTCTGTTTTTTTTTAACTGTTTAAAGAAATACAGAGCAATTCTTTTTTTTTTTACCACCAAAAGCAACAATAGTTTATTCGAATTATTTTTAATTCTTTAGCAAGAAACATTCATTTTTTTATGTGAAGGGAAATCCCTGAAGATGTCCAGCCTTAGGTCAGACAAAAATAGCTGAGTCCTAGCACCTACAGAGCAGTTCTAAACACAATTCCCTTATGGGTTTAACTGATGAATTTGTTCTTTCTTTTCACCTGAAAAGCTTCCATTTTCCTCTTGCCCCTTTGTTCTCAGGAGGCAGTTTTGAGTCCCAACATGCCCTGCATCACCTCCTCCTGTGTCCACTGCCGAAGCAGGGCAATCAGAGTGTGGGCTTCAGCACAACCCCAGCTGGATGACACACAGTGAGAGTAATATGCTGGTAGAGTTTTTAAAATTCCAGAATACCAGAATGCAGTACTGCAGCCCCCCTCTCTCCAAATCAAAGCCTACTGAATGAGATGATGACTGCACTCAAGTACAATTATACTGAGCATGTAAAATTGAAACACTGAAAGTAAATCTTACATTCAGATATTGCATTTCATATTTCAGCCTATGCCAAATAAGCTAGTGACATTTTTATCATTGTTGAGTGTAATGTCAGGAGACAAACTTCTACAAATTTTCTACATAACTTTTTCCATTTTATCTGTTTTCCATTTATGGAGTTGAACACATGGTGTGACTTTTAATATTCTCTCCTCCTTCTTCCCCGCATTTTATGACAAGGGATCAAACTCAATCTTGATTATCCTAAATTTACCCTTAGGTAACCTCAGACCCAGAGGGGTTTTTTGTTTTGTTTTGTTTGTTTGTTTTGTATGGAAAAAGAGAGAGGAAAAACTTCCAAATTACCCTATAAACCTGGTCCTATGGATGCTGGCAAATGGCCTGGAAAGAACAGGTGCCAGCATGTTATAGAAGACCACAGTGGCTGGTGGCTACCAGCTCAGGTCTCTCAGGTCGTGGAAACTCGGTAATAACTGAGGGAACTGTGGGTTTTAACGTATGTCAGATTTCGAAGATGGGGCGGGCTTAGTTGAGCGGGGTCTCCCTGGGGGCGCACAAGGGAAGCGGTTGGGAATGAATGAGCCGAGGCCCCGAGCCCGCGTTCCTGGCGGTGGCGCCCTAGCTCCAGCGCGGTGACAACAAGCGTTAAGGTAACAACCGCCGCCGCCGCCGCCGCCGCCGCCGCCGCCGCCAGAGGATGGCTTCCAGCTTCAAGAAGTCAAACGTGGCCTCCACCAGCCAGAAAAGAAAGGTGGAACCTAAGCCCGAACTCACTGAAGATCAGAAGCAAGAAATTCGCGAAGCTTTTGCCCTCTTCGATGCCGACGGCAGCGGCACCATCGACGTGAAGGAGCTGAAGGTGGCCTTGAGGGCGCTGGGCTTTGAACCCAGGAAGGAGGAGATGAAGAGGATAATCGCTGAGGTGGACAAGGAAAGCACAGGGAAAGTCAGTTTCAATGACTTCTTGGCTGTGATGACTCAGAAGATGGCCGAGAAAGACACCAAGGAAGAAATCCTGAAGGCTTTCAGGCTCTTTGATGATGATGAAACCGGGAAGATCTCTTTCAAAAACCTAAAGCGCGTGGCCACCGAGTTGGGGGAAAACCTCACTGATGAGGAGCTGCAGGAAATGATTGACGAAGCAGATCGGGATGGAGACGGTGAAGTGAACGAGGAAGAGTTTCTTCGGATCATGAAAAAGACCAGCCTCTACTGAAGTCGGTTTCTCCCGCAAGCATGTGTAGGGAGATTGAGTTGACTTGCTGGGTTCCCTGTTTCTGTTTTGTGAAACCTTGAGGTAGAGGCCAGCACTGTCTCTCCTCTTACCCCCAGCTGGTCTAGATAGTTCTATTTCCAAATCTCTAGCTCAATTATAGAATTTTAAAGATGCTTTTAATGTGAGTTTTGGTTTTTCATTCCCAAGAGCAGACCTGGAGGAGTGTAGGTTGAATCAAAGATTCTGAAACTTCTTTCCATCCACCATTTGCCTTGCATTGGTGGACACCCATTAAACTGAAGGCAAGACATACTGCCTTTAGTTTATATATATATATATAAAATATATGCTTCATATATTATTCCTTAAATTCAAGTCATTGTTCTCGCATGATAAGGTGGAATCACCAGCAGGTCATCCTAGCCATTGATTTTTCACTTAACTGAATACTGGTTTGAAGGAAAACAGTGCAGCCATTTACTGGGCTCAGGAAAGGTACTGCTCTAAAGGATAGGCTTGCCTTTGGCTGGTGGTAAATTGTGCTATTTAAACTGTTCTCTGGTTTCATCACATGCAAATGATTCTTGATTTGTGTGTACATTATCTACTGTGGATTATCGGGGCCACGATGTATTCTTGGGCTACAGAATAAAAACAGAATTTAATATTGGCCCAAGCAAAGTATGATTGGCTTAAGAGATTAAGCTAACTAGTGACTTTGAGTAAATATTTATAAATGTAAGATCTTAGCTTAGGAAGTTGTAAAAAAATATCTATAACACACTTTGAGCTACTTATCTGTCCTTGGAAAGATAAACTATTGTTTTAGTTATTAGACGAGTTATACTATAACCTTAGTCATTTTATTATTGCTTTATTACAAGCCACTGTCTACCTTCTAATTCTTAGAACATCTTGGTTCTTGATACTTAATTTCCCCTCCTCTGGTATATAGTTGATGCCAGAATGTCTGGCATTTAAGTAGTTCTCTATTTTATAATCCCAGGAAACTATTTGTTGTGGCTTGTGTATGCATTAATACTACTTGTTCTCTGTTATAAATTAAACCTTTCTTGTTTTGAAATAAAATACCTACCCATTTGAACATCTACAAATATGAAGTTAGAGAAAAGTTAAATAATATAGCTGTGGGAAGATAATGAAATCTATCTGCTGAGATGGAGGCCTGGACAAATGTTTTGATAATAGGCAACAAAACTAGCAAACAGGCAAGATATTTTGGTCGCAACTAAATTAAGTCTTCATACAAAGTTCCATTAAAATAAATGCTGAAATTCTGGAAAATTTTTCACTTGCTTTGCCAGCAGTTTTACCCTTCAGAGGATTGTTAATCCAATCAGGAAAACTACTACTCTGGGTTTAATTTTCATTAACAGGGCCTAATTTGTCAAAGCAGCAGTACTAGCTGAAGTGATGGGTATGTGGGCATTTACTGTGAGAAAGGATTTTGCTGAGGTGGCTGGCACAGGGCAGAGGAACTCACCCAGACTGCAAGTGCTAACAGTTCAGGTTCAAGGTCTTAGTGTGGATTCAGGTGCAGTTGTAGGGGATACAGGTGCAGCTTGGACCAGCGACAGTGTGAGGGGCCCGATCTGAGGGCAAGGGGAGGAGCGTGGCATTCTGGGAAACAAGAGTTCCTGGCATCCTGATGACCAGAGTCTCGGCCCAAGGATCTACATATGGATCAAGGTAGAAAAAACAGAAACAAAGAAAGTTGGCAGGAACTGGGAGAAAGGGTCAGAGCCTTGGCCAACTGGACTGGGTTCAGTCTTGGCTCCCAGCCCAGCAGAGGATAGAAGTGAAAACCAGGAACCCAGGCTGAAGCCCAGGAATCAAGCTGCCCAGACACCATGGGGTCAACTGTGGAGGCTGTAGCCCAGGACTTAAAGGGTTGCCTTAAAGACACAGTCCGTCCTACACACAGAAGGGGCTCCAGAATATTTCTGAATCCCATTCACTACTAAGGAAGAACCTCTCAATGGACTACTAGTTTTGCTTCTCAGTCGGCACGTATTCTGGGAGATGGAGGGTAAATCGGGGTCAGGGGAACAACTAGAGCAGACCTAGATTGACATTTGAATTTTAAGAGAAGTAAATCATACATGTCTGGCTGCGTCAGACATGTATCCCAGTCTTTACACAAATAGAACACAAGAAGTTCAATGAAAATTTAAAAACACCTTTTTGCAGATGAGTAACCTCAGCTATAAAGGTTGGGAAGAACTCAGAAAGTAGTTTTCACTTTACTGGCACTATTACAAATGGTCCAATAAAGAAGCAGGAAGTATATCAAAGAAACTGTGTAGGGAGCTCATTGATAAACTCTTGCTTTCTAATGATAAATGTTAACAGGTGAAAAGCAGAGCATCAGGCCAAGGATAAAAATATGACAGTCTCAAGGTTGTATTGCTATCAAGGGAGCTAATGCCCCAAATGAGCAGAGGACAGTAAAGGAATTTTTTTTTCCTTAAAGGCATCTTAGTTAATGTCTAAGATGAGAAGATTGAGGATGGGATAGGTCCAACTCTTTAAATTGTTGCAGGTTGGTTTCCATGGGAAGCAGGCTCTTTGAGTCTTAGGTTTGTGTACAGGAAGTTTATTTGAGTTCTCTGGATCCCACGGGTGAGGGGGAAAGAAACCAAGATAGGGCAGAGGGAGAAATTGGGCTATGATATGGTCACTAACAGAGGCCTCAGCTGATCTCATGGGGAGCTCTGGGGCAAGGGTGACCCTGCAGAGGATCCAAATTGTGACGAGGAAGCTGGGCCTTTAAAACTTGTCATTGACTGACAGTCACTGGACATGAGCTATCCCTAGGAAGGGGGTATGACCTTGAGCAAGGTGGCTGTCCTCAGCCAAGGGCAATCAATCTCTGGGAGAGGGAATTCAGTTGCAAACTATTAGCTGTCAAGACCGCCAGCACCTGGGGGATGACTTCCGTTCTGAGGGACAGGCCAGAGGGGAGATCTGGGCAGGGCCCCACGGTGTCCACTGCACCCCACACCTTATACCACTTAGATCTATTGGCTAATTCAGGATTCTGATGGATCTTTCTTCCTGGGGGAAACTTATAAAAGGAAATCTAGAGAGATGAACTTCAGCCTTTGTCACAGCAGCTTGTCTTGAGACCACAAGTAGTGCTCATCCCAACCACGCGGTCTGGATTCCCCTCACCCTCAGCACCTCTGCTGACATATGACTTGCCTAGTGAGATGACCCAGATCCTCATCCCTGAGGAGTCTGGGCCCCTAATCACCATGCCCCTCTCAGGCTCTGGTTGCTGCACACATCTCTCTGCCCTCAAAATTGACTACAGGAGCCCCAAGAGACGTTCAAGTGTGTCACCTGGGTGCCAAGCATTCTGTCCCCATGTTCTGCCCACAGCTCTGCATCTTCCTGATGTCCAGGAGCAGTTACCCATGGTGGTGGCACCTTCCCTGGACTGCCGCTCTCTCAGCACGAGGAACCCAGCGTAACTGGGTGGCACGCATAGTTTGACATTTAATGGGACTCTCGCTGTGCCTACTGAGGGGAACAATCCCCCTCTGGGAGCCAAGATCTCTAAATGCACAGAGGCCAGAGTAGTGGGGACGGGCAGCACAAATTAAAGGGTAAATGCCTGGCAGCTGTGGTAAGAATGACTTCCGCCCTTGATTTGCTGGACTCACATGACATCACACCATATAATGGCCATCAGTTTTGAGTGTGTGCTGCATCCTGGAGGGTGGCCAGGCATCCTCACTGGTTGTGATGCCCAAGCTGGCCCCTCAGCAGCATCTCCAGCAGGCTTTTCCACTGCTCCATCAGGTCAAAATCTTCTGTGTGTTATTGGACCAGTAGACTCTGGGCCTGAATTCCCACTGTTGCACTTCCTTTCCTATAAAGTGGGTGCCTCGGTCCAATGGAATATTATGTGGGATCTTATGTCAGTAAATACTCAGCCGTGGTCCTGGCTGAAGCTTCACAAGCAAGAGAGGCAAACCCTTGACCAAAATATGTGTCAAGTCCAGTCAAGATGAGTCGCTCATCTTTCCAGGTGGAAGGGATCCAGTTAGACTACTTGACACCAGGAGGCCTGTTGGCCTCCTTGGGGGATGGTGCTGTTCCCATTTGGTGGCCACAGTAGCTATTTCACCCTTCCTGAATGGGAGTCCGAGCTGCTGGACCCACGCACAGCCTCCATCTCTGCCCAATGACTACTCCATTCATGTGTGTATTGTGCCAGCCCTGGGGTGGCAATGACAGAGGTAGACTGGCATCAACTGGCCAAGTCATTCTATCTTCCTAGTTGTTTGGCATCTCTTATACGATAGAAATGCTCTGATAGGTGTTAATATGAATTCCTTACACTTCCTACCCATTGCCATAAATCCATCTATGTACCTTTCTTCCAGATCTTTTTTTTTTTTACATCTTTATTGGAGTACAGTTGCTTTACAATGGTGTGTTAGTTTCTGCTTTATAACAAAGTGAATCACTTATACATATGTTCCCGTATCTCTTCCCTCTTGCGTCTCCCTCCCTCCCACCCTCCCTATCCCACCCCTCCAGGCGGTCACAAAGCACCGAGCTGATCTCCCTGCACTATGCGGCTTTTTCCAGATCTTTTTATTCCTGATGTTTCCTTTTCCAGAGTCCTGAACAATCAGCCAACTGATTGGCCACCACTGTCAGAGCCCACATGTATTCTAATTTCAGGCCACTTTTCTTTCCACACAAAGTGGATTCTGGTCTATCAGAAATTCTGTCCATTGGGAGGGTTTCCTCTTTCACTGATATCTTTCTGGTCCACCTTTGAGTGTCATGAACCTATGGTCCGTCGTACCAAAGCTGACGTATCCCTGAACCAACTTCAGCATTTTTACTCTTCCAACAGCTAGTCATAAAGGACCACCTACCCCCACGTGGGCACAGGTATGAACTGAGGGAGGGGCTCTGGTGCAATTTGATGGATGACAGGGGCCTTCTCCTCACGCAGCTTACTTGGGTCCTCTAGACTTGCCTGTGCCAGATCCCAGGCATGCGGGTTCTTAGTTCCCCAACCAGGGATTGAACCCATGCCTCCTGCAGTGGAAGCATGGAGTGCTAACCACTGGACCACCAAGGAATTTCCCCAGATATACCACTTCTTTTTCTAGTTTCCCAAGGTAGCAGATTACACTATTGATTGTAGATCTTTCTTCTTTTCTAACATATGCATTAAATGCTATTCATTTCCCTCCACTTTTCGTTGTATCCCACTGCATTTTTTTTTTAAGATTTTTTGATGTGGACCATTTTTAAAGTCTTTTATTGAATTTGTTACAATATTGCTTCTGTTTTTTGTTTTGGTTTTTTGGCCCTGAGGCATGTGGGATCTTAGCTCCCTGGCCAGGAATGGAACCTGCACCCCTGCATTGGAAGGTGAAGTCTTAACCACTGGACCACCAGGGAAGTCCCCCCCACTGCATTTTTATTTAGTTCCAAATATGTTTTAATTTCTCTTGAGACATCTTCTTTGACCCATGTATTATTGTTTGATCTCAAATATTTTGCAATTTTCCTGCTATTTTTCTATCTTTTCTAATTTAATTCTCTGTGGTCTGAGAGCATGCTTTTTTTTTTTTTTTAAAGCACTGTGTTTTTTTGTTTTTGTGGGTTTTTAAATTTTATTTTTGGCTGTGTTGGGTCTTCATTGCTGCGCGCGGGCTTTCTCTAGTTGCGGTGAGCGGCGGCTACTCTTCGTTGCGGTGCGCAGGCTTCTCATTGCGGTGGCTTGAGAGCATGCTTTTTGAGATTTATTCTTTTTAATGGGTTAAGGTGTGTTTTATGCCCCGTAATGTAGTCCATCTTGGTGAAAGTTCTGCGTGAGCTTGAGAAGAATATGTCATCTGCTGTTCTCAGATGCAGTCGTCTATCGATGTCAATTATATCCAGTAGATTGATGGTGCTGTTGAGTTTAGCTATGTCCTCACTGAATTTCCGCCTCCTGGATCTGTCCATTTCTGATACAGGGGTGTTAACGTCTCCAGTTGTAATAGTGGATTCATCTATTTCTCTTCACACATGGATCAGTTTTTGCCTCATATTTTGATGCTCTGTTTTTAGGTGCATAAGAATTTTATGTCTTCTTGGAGAATTGACATTTTCATCACTATTTGATGTCCCTCTAGATCCCGGATAATTTTCCTTGCTCTGAAGTCTGCCTTATCTGAAATTAATGTTATGACTTCAGCTTTCTTTTGATTACTATTAGCATGGAATATCAACCAGTGTCTTTATATTTCAGGTAGGTTTCTTATAGACAACATATAGTTGGGTATTGTTTTTTTTAATCCACTCTGTCAGTTTCTGTCTTTTAATTGGTGTTAGATCACTTAAGAACAAGAAAAATAAAAGATTTTATTTTACCTTCACTTATTCCTTCTCTAGTGCTCTTCTTTTTGTTCTTCCAGTTTTATTGAGCTATAATTGACACGTAGCACTGCATAAGTTTAAGGTGTACAGCATAATGGTTTGACTTACATACATCATGACATGATTATCACAAGAAGTTTAGTGAACATCACCATCTCATATAGATGCAAAATAAAGGAAAAAGAAAAATAATATTTTTCCTTGTGATGAGAACACTTGGGATTTACTCTCTTAACTTTCATAACATACGGAAGTGTTAAGTATATATTAATCATGTTATACATTACAAACCTAGTACTTTTTATCTTATAGCTGGAACTTATATATTTTGACCACCATCATCCAATTCGCCCCCCACCACCCCCTGCCTCTGGTCCTTTTCCTATGAGTTTGTTTGTCTGTTTGTTTTTTTTTTTTGCGGTACGCGGGCCTCTCACTGCTGTGGCCTCTCCCGTTGCGGAGCAACAGGCTCCGGACGCGCAGGCTCAGCGGCCACGGCTCACGGGCCCAGCCGCTCCGCGGCATGCGGGATCCTCCCACACCGGGGCACGAACCGGTGTCCCCTGCATCGGCAGGCGGACTCTCAACCACTGCGCCACCAGGGAAGCCCTGTCTGTTTGTTTTTATATTGTCTTGTATAAATTTATTTATTTTTGGCTGCATTGGGTCTTCATTGCTGCACGCGGGCTTTCTCTAGTTGCGGTGAGCGGGGTTACTCATTGTTGAGGTGCGCGGGCTTCTCAGAGCCGTGGCTTCTCATTGCAGAGAATGGGCTCTAGGCACACAGGCTTCAGTAGTTGTGGCTCCCGGGCTCTAGAGCGCAGGCTCAGAAGTTGTGGCACATGGGCTTAGTTGCTCCACGGCATGTGGGATCTTCCCGGACCAGGGCTCAAACCCGTGTCCCCTGCGTTGGCAGGTGGATTCCTAACCACTGCGCCACCAGGGAAGCCCTTTCCTTCACTTTTGAAGGATTACTTCACTGAACCCAGAATTCTAAGTTAATGTTTTTTATTTTCAGCACTTTAAATGTTTCACTCCACTTTCTTCTTCCTTGCCTGGTTTCTGAAGAGAAGTCAGTACAATTCTTATCCTGGTTTCCCTAAAAGTAAGGTGTTTCCCCCACTCCGCCTCTGGCCTCTTTGGGGAATTTCTCTTTGTCTTTGATTTTCTGCAGTTTTTTTTAATTTGATAATGAAAGGCTTTAATTGTAATGTCATTGGCACATGTCATTGCTTTATAGTTTCACAACTTAAGTTTAAATATTAAGAGATACTTGGACATATTTTTTTTTTTTTTGCGGTACTCGGGCCTCTCACTGTTGTGGCCTTTCCCGCTGCGGAGCACAGGCTCCGGACACACAGGCTCAGCGGCCATGGCTCATGGGCCCAGCCGCTCCGCAGCATGTGGGATCTTCCCAAACCGGGGCACGAACCTGTGTCCCCTGCATCGGCAGGCAGACTCTCAACCACTGTGCCACCAGGGAAGCCCGGACATTTTTTAACCAAATAGGAAGCATTTAAAATACCATGATGTTTAGCTAATGTGTATTTAAAAGTATAAAGGAGATTCATAAAAATAAAAAGATGTTTTAAACATAGGGTCTGTAAATACACCCTATTTTATCTTTATGGTAACATAGTATGGTATTTATTTGTTTATTTATTATTTTATTAATTAAAGTGTAATTGACCTACAACACTCTTTGTTCCAGGTGCACAACACAGTGACTCAGTATTTCTATACATTACAAGAGGATCACCACTTCTACAGTTTGATAATTACATGCAGATTTTTGGTGTTGTCTGAGATTCCTGGATCTGTGGTTTGTGTCCATCATTAATTTTGGAAAATTCTCAGCCATCGTCATTTTCAATATTTATTCTTTTCCTTTCTTTCTTCTCCTTCTGGTATTCCCTTTATACATATGTTATTGCGGTGGTTTCTCTCGTTGCGGAGCACGGGCTTTAGGGTGTGCAGGCTTCAGTAGCTGTGGCACGCGGGCCTTGTTGCTCCGCGGCATGTGGGATCTTCCCAGACCAGGGCTTGAACCCGTGTCCCCTGCATTGGCAGGAGGATTCTTAACCACTGCGCCATCAGGCAAGTCCGCTTACACATTCTGATCTATCTTTTTCATTCTTTCTTCTCTTTACATTTCAGTTTCTGAAGTTTCTATTGACATATCTTCAAGCTCACTGATTCTTTCCTTGGTTATTAATGAGCCCAAAAAAGGCATTCTTCATTTCTGTTTCAGTGTTTTTGATTTCTAGCATTTCCTTTTGACTATTTTCTAGAGTTTCCATCTCTCTACTTACATACACATCTGTTCTTTCATAATGTCTACTTTTTCCATTAGTGCCCTTAGCATATCTGTTATTTAAATGATGATTAAGTCCTGTTGGTTGTTGGTGATGTTGAGTTTTTCTACAACCCTGCTGACTTTCTGTCCACTTATTCTATCAATCTGTTGAGAGAGAGATATTGAAGTCTCCAGTTATAATTCAGGATCTGTCTATTTCGCCTTTCAGTTCTATTAGTTTTTGCCTCACGTATTTTGCCACTCTGTTGTTTGGTGCACAGGCATGTAGGATTGCTGTGACTTCTCAGGAGATTGACCCTTTTACTATTATATAACATTTGTCTCAGTCCCTGATAATTTTATGAGCTCTGAAGCCTATGTTATATGATATAAATATATCACTTCTGCTTCCTTTGATTAATGTTTGCAAGATATATCATTTTACATCCTTTTACTTTCAACTTGCCTATACCATTATATTTGGATTGAATTTCTTGTAGACTGTATTTAGTTTTAATCCACTCTATCAATATCTGTCTTTTAATCAGTTTATTTAGGCCCATTCTTTTAGTGTAGATCTGCTAATGACAAATTCTCTTAGTTATTTTCTGTTTCTCTGAGAATAACTTCATTTCCCCCTTCATCCTGAAGGACACTGTCACAGGATACAGGATTCTGGGTAATCAGTTCTTTTCTTTTGGCACTTTAGTGTGCAGTATGCTGTCAAAGTAAGGACTAAACTAAAATAAAAATGAATGTGTTCCCAGGCTACGTTCATAAAAGCGCAATTCACCAAATGAGGAGGGAGACCCATTTCTGTGGTCTGGAGGACGGTGCTCACTTGTAGGTTTTACATCTTAAAAGGAACTGAAGAAATCAAGGCCTGTTGACAGCAGTGAGATAAATAGGGTGAGGGGATACAAAACCACATCCTAAGAGAAATGGCTTAAAATAACTAAGGCTGTTTCTCCTGAAAAGAAAATTCTCTCGAGGAATATGACTTCCAAAGAAATAGGACTTGTTCCACAGGGCTCCAAGGGGTTTCAGAGAAGGAATGATAAGGGAAAGAGATTTCAATTTCGTATCAGGAAGAATTTTCAGCAACCAAAGCTGCACAAAGATGGACTGCACTGCATAAAGATTATGTTCCTGTCATAAAGGTTCAGAGGTATGGGTTGGATGAATATTTTGCCAGTATGCCACAGGTATTTCAAGCTATTGATATTGTGATACCTTACCAAGCATCTCTATTTTCATTTGGGATTCCTGCATGTAAAATGAAATGGAGTGTATTTATTTATTTATATATTTTTATTGAAGTATAGTTGATTTACAATATTGTGTTAGTTTCAGGTGTACAGCATAGTGCTTCGAGTTTTTTACAGATTATATCTGAAATGCAATGTATTTAGATAGAGAACCTTTAGACGTGGCAAATTCCGCTTTGATTTTAACAACCAAACAAAATTATTTATCCTACATAAGAACATTTTATTACTACAGTTGGTGATGACACTTATAGAAAATGTCTGCCCTGTTATGGATCTTGCCTGATACATTTATAATTCGAGGTGATGCTGTAAAGTGCTATGTGTGATTTTAACAATAGCCAACACTTAAATAGCACTTACTCTGTACCACCCACTGTTCGAGCAGCTTCTACATATTCAATAATTATCTCCACTTTACAAAAGCATTAACTGAGACACGAAGAGATTAAGTAATCTGTGCAAGGTTACACAGCTAGTAAGTGGTAAAAGGAAGATTTGAATCCTGTCTGTCTGACTCCTAAGTCTAGACTTGAAATGTATACATTGCCCACCACCCTAACTCTTTAATTTAATCAGCTTGTCAGGATCTGTCTACTCCCCAATGCATGTGTCCCTTTCAAAAGTCATGCTTAACCAATGGTACTGCTGGGCTCAGAATATTTTTGGAAGTTCTCTTTTGGATACAATCTAAACACCTCCAGCATATTCTCTGGAACATTCTCAAGAGGCAAATCTAACTCCACTGAGACTGGACTTAAGCTTTGGAAATAGCCTCAAGTGATTTGTAGTCAAATCTGATGGACAGGGTGGCTGGAAAAGCTGGATGTTATCATTTGACATTTAAAACCATCAATGCCACTGAAATGATGAGCCTAATTTCTCTGAATGGTTTGTAAACTGGCTTTGAAGTTTCTTCCAAAAGAGAAGAAAGGTGGTGACTGATGACAGTATGGCTGGAATAAGTCTCTAATCACCATAGCAACCCAGTGTTTTGAAAGAACAACACTCACTGGGATATGTCCATCTGGTGATGTTGTTATTTTCAAAGTTATACACTACACAGATGCATCCTTTGCTTGGTAAAAGAACTGTTCTTGCTTTTTTCTTTTTTTTGGCCATGTAGCATGTGGGATCCTAGTTCCCCAACCAGGGATTGAACCCGCACCCCCGGCATTGGAATCGCAGAGTCTTAACCACTGGATCTCCAAGGAAGTCCCTGTTCTTGCATTTATCAAGAAATAAAAAGGAGAAGGGAGAAGACACCAAATAGGAGATTTCCATGCATCATGTACTTGAATAACACAGATCTTGATTAGGTGCCATTAGGGAGAAAAGCTAAAGCCTTTGGAATCTCAGTTAGAAGTAACAGAGTCATCATATCATCTTGGGCAGCAATAGCTTCCTAGTGACAGACCTAAGTTTGAAGCCCAGAACAGAGCCAGTTCCTAGCTGGTTTTGGCAGAAAAATTACTTCTCTGAGCCGTAGTATCTTTATCTGTAAAACAACATCCTTTCAGGATGTTGTCAGAGTTAGAAATTTCTATAAAGGGATCTGATCCATACTAGACCAATAGAGGGAACATGTTAAAAATAATTGTAGATGAAGTGTACTAAGAAAGGCAAAGTAGATAAACGAGTACATCCTCTTCACATACAGAGTACAATAACCTCAGAAAAATGCTGTCTAAAATAAACTCTCCTACTGATTCACCGTTCACCCCCGCCCCAGGACCACTGAGAGCAAGTTTGGGACACAGTGTAGAAAAACTATTTAAAAATTTTATGGCTCCTTAGCAAGTATAGGCCTGCAATTTCTGTTGGCTTCCTGGCTCACTTGCTCCATCACCCAGAGTTTGTGAATCTGCCCGCCCCCCGCGGAGGCCCAGGGACAGAATCTGGCGTGTAGAGACTGACTTGGCGGCTGAAGGAGAGCTGCCTGCAGCTATGCACGGTGTACCTCGCGCAGCGCGCAGCCAGCGGGCAAGTGGAGGCTGAACCCTGGCCAGGATGCTCTCGTTAAACCCAGCGCCTGGCACAGGGAACAACTGCCCAGAAGTACCTTTTACTTGGCACACATGCACTGACTGCTTTTTTTTTTCCTCTGCTTTATCTGCCCAGAGGGGTGCTTTTTTTCTAATTTGCACAAAGCATTGTATATATTACGCATGGGCCTGCCATCAGAGTGGTCTCTTTGTTTTTCTTTTTTAACCAAGTTAGCTTGCCAAGTTTGAAAAGTCAGGGATTTCACGCAAGATTCTATATTCCAAGCTTCTTTCGGAAAACGGGATGTTCTTTCCACAGTAGGCCCATATTCCTTCCTGACAACATTTTAGCTGGAGCCAGATGGCCACTGCTCGCTGCAGACCCAGACGGCTGGTTCTCCGCAGGCCAGGGAGACTCCTAGGTTCCCCCCGCAACCGGGGGTTGAGAGGGGTTGGGGGGTTGCGGGTGGGGCTGGGGGTGGAGGGGAAACGAACGCTCTGGGCTAACAGGTCTGATTTCATCTAGTGGCACAGCTGGTGAACGTCTTCAGGGGGCAGCACGTGCCCGCATATGAGTGATAGGTGAGGCATGATGTCCTTTAGGAGGAAGAAATTTCTCTCCTTACCAAAAGCCAGAGAAAGGCACTGTCTGGTCAGGCAAACCCCGTGGATATGGGGCCTCTCCGGTGTGGGCAGAACAAAGCCACCCCCTGTTCTTTTTCCTGGGGAACGTGCAAACAGTGGTGGCTACTTCAGAGGCTGCCAGCAAAACTCAGGCCACCTCCTGGGCTATTCCAGGACATTTCTTCTCTTTATCAAAACAGCCGGGAGGAGGACGTAGATGCTAGGAGACAACCCATCCCTACAAATCTATTGGCAAAAAAAAAAAAAAAAAACCAGCGGAAGAATCACTCTGACACTTGTGTATCAGTGTCAGGCAGTTCATGGCATTCTCCGCACAGGTGGCTAAATTCAGCGTCAGAGGAAACCGTGAAAGGGCCCAGTGATTTCAATCCACATTCCTGATGGGCCCTGGTTAATGATGTTAATGAAATGAAGAGCTGCATACACTATTTATGGCTAGATTAAGCCGATTACTCTAGCTTAGCCTACTTTCAATGTACAAATCTCACCAGTGGACAATGCAAGGCTCTGTTATCTGTTTTTCTCTCCCTGGGACTTTTCTCTGGACATTGGAAACAGGAATCCTAATAAGACCGTTTTTTACCTGTCTCATTTGAGGACAGGATTTTCAAACTCTCCCTTCAACATTGATGAAAATCCCTCAGTCCCTGACAGTGACCGCAGAAGCTTCCAAAAATATGCAGCAGCACAATTACTAGGAGAGATGAGATGTTGTTAACTAATAAAGGTGCCATAAATAAAGAATGATGAACCACCATGGGAAATGAATCGACAGAGAAGGACACGTCGGAATGTGGGATAGTAAAAATCACTTAAACTTTGCATGACCTTGCAGAAAGTCGTGGTGATGTTCTGCCAGGTCCCTGGGAGAGTGGATTGAGATATGGCTGTTTCCCAAGACTTACTATCTAGTAGGCTGTGTTTAGACCCGCTCTGAGCCTTATTCCTTGGACAGCCTGGAGTCTCTCTCGTGTCTAAAGGGTTATCTGAGTTCCTCTCTGCACTTTACAACCTTTAGGCAGGAGCAGTTAATGAGACTATCAATTCCATGGAAGCATCTTGTTTGTAGCAATGGGGACGGGGGTGCCTCTTTGATAATTTAGAACAGTGCTGAGGAGAGGGTCAGATCTCCCTGGGGTGGTGTCACAAACTGGAAAAGTGGCTGTGGCACTGTGTTCCTCTACGGTTTTCTACAGCTGTTCCAGATTTTCCATGGGCTCACCTTTAAATTAAAAGAATTTCTGCACTTTCAAGAATTTGAAAACAAAGCCATGTGTGAGAATATGAGACCCGCTCCTATGCCCTTGCAAGAAATAGGTTGCATTCCTTTTTCTGCACTCAAAAAAACAGTACCTCCTCTTTTTTTGTTTTAGAATGCCATATATGTAAATGATCCCAAATTAATCTTTAGCATGTGCCCATGTTGTTTTGATTTACTAAACTTTAAAAATATGCCCATTGTTCCCTTTTAACAGCTTTCGGCAACATTTTCAGAAATGGAAATATATGAGCAAATTAGTAAATGAGTACAATTAGCCAATACCATTCAGCAAGCATTCAAGGTACGAATTCTTCTACAATATACAAAAAGCATCAGTATAGATCTTATCATGCTATATAAGGTTTCTTATTTAACTTCACTCTTAATTAGCAACATACAATGAAAATTATATAGAGAGAAGAAAAATAATATAGTCACTGGAATAGTATTTTTACACACTTTTAAGTGATTTTGGTTTTGTTTTTAAGGGAATTGTGTGATATAGTGGAGAGAACAAAAAGATCTGGTTTAGATAGAATTTTAGTTCTCTGCCTTAACAGTTTTGTGACATTGGGCAAACTACTTAACTTCTCTGATCCTCGTTTTATTAAACTGTGAGGTGGAGTTGGTAATACTCATATAACAGGGT
Source organism: Neophocaena asiaeorientalis asiaeorientalis (assembly GCF_003031525.2). Lineage (NCBI taxonomy): Eukaryota > Metazoa > Chordata > Mammalia > Artiodactyla > Phocoenidae > Neophocaena > Neophocaena asiaeorientalis. Next base: position 4,974,424 of record NW_020174563.1, read on the forward strand.
TGAAAGGATTAAATGAGATTCTGAGTAAAATGTCTAACGGTGCCTGACACAGTGTAAGATGTTCAATTAAGGTAACTCTCATTATTTGTAGTTTTCTCAGGTGATGGTGACTTCAGATGCTTAAGTAAATTTTTTTAAAGCTTTAGAAATAGTTGATTTTTCAAATTATTTAAATGATGTGGTGATCATTTTATAATGTACAGAAGTATCAAATCACTAGGTTGTACACTAGGAAATAACATAGTGTTGCAGGTCAATTATGTCAATACTTCCAAAAAAAAACACAAACAAACTCATAGAAAAAGAGATCAGGTTTGTGGTTACCAGAGGCTGAATTGGATGAAGGTGGTCAAAAGGTACAGACTTCCAGTTACAAGGTAAATAAGTACTAGGGATGTGATGTACAACATGATAAATATAACTAACACTGCGGCATGTTATATATGAAAGTTATTAAGAGAGTAAATCCTAAGAGTTTTCATCACAAGAAAAAATTTTTTTCTATTTCTTTAATTTCGTGTCTATATGAGATGATAGATTTCCACTAAACTTCTCGTGGTAATCATTACTTCTTGTGGTAGTGATGGATGTAAGACAAATCATTATGCTGTACTTTAAACTATACAGTGCTGTATGTCAATTATATCTCAACAAAACTGGAAGAAAAAAGGATATAACTCACATATCACACAATTCCTTCATTTAAAGTATACCGCCCAAGGGGCTTTCCTGGTGGCGCAGTGGTTGAGAGTCCGCCTGCCGATGCAGGGGACACGGCTTCGTGCCCCGGTCCGGGAGGATCCCACATGCCGCGGAGCGGCTGGGCCTGTGAGCCATGGCCGCTGAACCTGCGCGTCTGGAGCCTGCACTCCGCAACGGGAGAGGCCACAACAGTGAGAGGCCCGCGTACCGCAAATAAATAAATTAATTAATTAAATAAAGTATACCCCCCAAAACTATTTAAAGGATTTATTTTTAGCACCAAAAATGTCAGTGACATTTTTGTCACTATCATGGAACTGTCATATTGTCACAATTATAAAAATTAATAATGATTTAAATCAGGGGTCCCCAACCCCCGGGCCACAGCAGACTGGTACCGGTCCGCGGCCTGCTGGGAACCAGGCAGCACAACAGGAGGTGAGTGACAGACAAGTGAGCGAAGCTTCACCTGCCACTCCCCATCGCTTGCATTACCGCCTGAACTACCCTCCCCACACCCCGGTCCGTGGAAGAATTGTCTTCCACGAAGCCGGTCCCTGGTGCCAAAAAGGTTGGGGACTGCTGATCTAAATTGACTTTAATTTAATAAATAATTTAATTAAAGTATTAATGAAATTATTTCCCTTAGTGTCACATCACAGAGGCAAATCTTAATTTTGGTGACTGGAATAGGGGTAACTATTCCTCTTATTTGCAAACTATCACTTGTTGTTACTGTATATACAGCAGTTGGATTTTTGTTTTTAATTTACTTCAGTAGCTTTAGCCTCTCCCACCAAGATTCAAGGCAATCCATTTGCCAATTTTTTTTCTAAAAATCTCTCATAAATTATAAATACTATACACAGGCTAAATCTTTCCTGTACTTCCATATAGGACATAAATCAGTATCTACATGATGTTTCTCACTAATAAAAGGAGTGTATCTGGTTCCAGAACCAGGCAGTTTTATTGCAATACTGAGTTTCCACAGTTCAGCCAAAAGTTTGAGGATAAAGACTTGCTGCAAAAAGCCTTAACTAGTTCTCAACTGCTTTCTCACTTGGCATATAAATACAAAAGTTAGAAATGGCCACTGGTATGATAGCTGTGGGTGCATACTCCTCCCGTAGAATATCAGAAGAGACTTGCAGTTTACAGACAAGGCTGGCAAGGTGTTCGGAAATATATCCAGAAACCTGAGGAAATTGGTGGAAAGAGAGGCTTGTTATTTCTGTAAATATGCTAGAGTACATTTTGATTTTACACCTGAGGAACCAATTAGATTAGGTATGTTTGTAAGGTTTGGGGTTAAGAAAATACTGTCAGTGGAGGGTTTTTCTTAGGACTTCTTAATTGATTCATCAGCAAAGTTACCAGATCCCAGTCAAAGAAGATTCTAAGTTTTACAAAACTCAAGATAACTGTCAAAGAGCTAGAATAGCTTTAGCACCTCTGAATAATGCCTCAATGAAGCTATATCGTGAGGAATCTATCTATATGTATTTTTTTTTTTTTTTTTGGAAGGGAAACAAATGTTTATTAGCTTCTCTATGAGCCGGGCTGGAGACGCAGCTCCTCTCCCAGACGGTGGCTGCCCACCCTGTGCGAGGTGGTCCCCCTCCGAGCTCCCTGGAGCCACCCCGGTGACGGGGCAGACCCCAGGGGAGAGGAAGGCAGCGTTCCGCACCCCACGTGAGGGACGGGGACAAGGAGGAAAATAATCAGGAGAAGCAAACACTTTGCAAGGTTTTGTTTGTTAGTCTGACAGCAGGTAGGGGTAGAGGGGGCTCCCGGGCAGGGCTACCGCCCCGTGTTCCGCGTGGCCGCGTGAAGAGACCCACGCTGGCGCTGGTGGTCACGCGGAACCAGCCAGACAAGATCAGCTGGAACGCGCTGATTTCGAAGCTTTGTGTTCATTTCGCCCTCGGCCCCTTCTCGATCGGCTTCCCAATGTCTTTCCCCCGGAGCTTAAGGCCGATAGAGATTCATTAGACCATAAAACAACAATCCCTGCTCTTAGGGGATCTAAAACAGGGCATCAATAGAGATGCAAAAGAGGGGACAAATATTGTAAAGGAGATCAAAAAGGAAGACAATGCCCAGGACAGTGCAGACAAATCTGAGATTTTTTAAAAATTTTTAATTTTGAAATAATTATAGATTCCCAGGAGGTTTCAAGGAAATGTATAGGGAAACCCCATGTACACTTCACCCAGCCTCCTGCAATGTTCACATCTTATACAATTATAGTAAAATATCAAAACCAAGAAATTGTCATTAATATAATCACAGTGTTTTCAGATCTCATCAGTTATACACACACTCGTGTGTATGTGTAGCATCGCCACCATAATCAACATGCTCAAGCCATCATGTTACCTCTTGATAGCCACATCCATCTGCCATCCCTAACCCCTGAAAACTACTGATCTGTTCTTCATCTCTGTAATTATGGTATTTCATGAATGTTACATAAATGGAATCATGTATCATGGATCCTTTGGGGATTGGCTTTTTTCACTCAGCATAATTTGCTTGTGACTCATCTAAGTTGTGTGTATCAATATTTCACTCCTTTTTCTTGCTGAGTAGTATTCCATGGATGTACCAGTGTTTGTTCAACCCACTGAACCCACCGAAGGACATGTGGGTAGTTTCCAGTGTGGGGTTATTATGAACAAAGCTGCTATGAAGAATTGTATACAGCCTAGATACTTTTTGAGTGAATGAATGAGATAAAATGGATAGAATGCAGTGACCAGCTGTAGGGGATGAAGCCTGACATTGTTAGTAAAAAATGAACCCCAAAGCATGTGCAGCCACCAAGTACTACAAAAAGGGTTTACTTTGTTTCACATATGTATGTGTCTTACACATATACTTTATTAATAATCAAATGGTATCTTTTAAAATAAAACAATTTAAGATAAGCAAACTGAATTTAAAACTCTAAAGTAAAACTTGACAACATATTTATGTTGTCAAGAGACAACAGCTCTCAGTACAATCATTTTAAATATTTAAGTAAATTTTAAAGGATCTTTGTTGTGATCTGGCATTTTTAAAATTCTGATGCTTTACAAATTCTGTTTTGTTAGTTGCTTGAGTTCCTATTCTGCAATGTGCTATTATTATTATGCAGGATTGTATCCATGCTCCTGAAAGAGTTTTAAAATTAATTCTAATTTGAAGAAAGAACATTCTACCCATAGAAGGTTCAAAAATAAAAATGATGAAGGACACATTTCAGGAAAACGCACATGGTATTTTACATCACCTACTTTAGAATAATTCCAGGATAGTTTCTTTTACTTTTGTTGTATTTATTCTACTTTTTAATGAATTTACAAATAACCCAAAATGTTCCCTAGTTTTTTTGCCTTCCAGAGTCACAATTTCCTTCAATACTCAAGTAAGGATAATTCATCCTGGCAAGTCTGTTGCCTCCTTTTGGGTAAAAATCTGGCAATAAGCCAAAGAGCATTCGTAAGGGCTCCTGATCTATCTACAAGATACGTGTATAATTTCTTTGCCCATTTTAATATTTTAGGTGTGTTGCCTTCTTGTAAAAATTTGCAGTCAGTACCCATGAAGAATTCTTTTTTGCCATGTAGAAAAAGTCTAGTTTGGACTTCCCTGGTGGCGCAATGGTTAAGAATCTGCCTGCCAATGCAGGGGACATGGGTTTGATCCCTGATCCAGGAAGATCCCACATACTGTGGAGCAACTAAGCTCATGTGCCACAACTACTGAAGCCCACTTGCCCTAGAGCCTGTGCTCCACAACAAGAGAAGCCACCGCAACAAGAAGCCCGTGTACCACAACAAAGAGTAGCCCCCGCTCGCTGCAACTAGAGAAAGCCCGCGCACAGCAACGAAGACCCAACGCAGCCAAAAAATTTTAAAAAAAGTAAACGACCTTAAACAAAAAAGTCCAGTTTGCTCAGAAAAACCCAACAAGCCAGGTGATATATTCTATTATTTATATGCTCCTGTTCATATTTTATTATTTAATTTGGACTTGAAACTACTTAGGCAGTTATGGATCAGAAAGTGAGGCTGAGGGGCTTCCCTGGTGGCGCAGTGGTTGAGAGTCTGCCTGCCGATGTAGGGGACGCGGGTTCGTGTCCCGGTCCGGGAGGATCCCACATGCCGCGGAGCGGCTGGGCCTGTGAGCCATGGCCGCTGGGCCTGCGTGTCCGGAGCCTGTGCTCCGCAACGGGAGAGGCCACAACAGTAAGAGGCCCGTGTACCACAAAAAAAAAAAAAAAAAAAAAAAAAAAGAAAGTGAGGCTGAAATGTACTATCCAACTGATAGAATGATTTATTCCTCCACAGGTCATTGGTATAGGCTACAGTTGTCACCAAATACGTATGGTATTTTACCTATCCTGTTGCCATGGAGATCAAGAACCAAATTAAAACACATTTGCCAGGGTCATAATAATGTAGCCAGAATTTAAAGAAAAACTTGATTTGCAGTTATATATAATTTTGCTTGTTTGCTCTGACAGTCTGTTGACTTCTAAGTGCTTTAGCTTATCAATAATAATAAAGCTTCTCGAGCCATTAACTCACATGGGTCTTGACATTCCATGAGCCCAGATTCAACACATCGTCTGGCAGTGTGCTTGGGTTGGCCCCTGGATTGAAGAAGAGAGGGAAGTCTGGGATAATTCCCAAATGTCTGGATCTGGTGACTGGGATCCCATGGTAAGGCAAGTTTGAGGAGAAAAAGCTGGATTAGGAACTGTTGAGTCTGAAATCCCTGTGGACCATGCAGTCCGAGAGGCAGCCAGTAGAAGACTGGCTATGAGTGTCTGAGGTTCCAGGTCACATCAGCCAAAGAGGGTGGCTTGGCATTTTCCCCAAGAAGAGAATCCTGGGGAATATAAACATCTAAGGCTGGGACAGAGGAAGAAGGTCAGGAAAAAGACCGAGCAGGTGTCTAATGTCTGATAAAGTGCCTGACACACAGCCGGCACTCTGCAAATACTGTGAAAGAATACAGAACGCAGCCATGGGGATCTACAGCAGGATGGTTGGGCAAACTGGCTCAGCTCACGCTTACCTGCAACTAGTCAGAAATGTGCCTGGGGCTTCCCTGGTGGTGCAGTGGTTGAGAGTCTGCTTGCCGGTGCAGGGGACACGGGTTTGAGCACCGGTCTGGGAAGATCCCACACGCCGCGGAGCAACTGGGCCCGTGAGCCACAACTACTGAGCCTGCGCGTCTGGAGCCTGTGCTCCGCAGCAAGAGAGGCCGCGATATTTAGAGGCCCGCGCACTGCGATGAAGAGTGGCCCCCACTCGCCGCAACTAGAGAAAGCCCTCGCACAGAAACAAAGACCCAACACAGCCAATCAATCAATAAATAGAAATGCTGTAGAATTATTTTTTAAAAAAAGAAATGTGCCTGGACCCAGAGGTTCATGTAACGTGTCAACCACTCTTCTCAGATCACTTCTGGTCAGTGCTGCGTCCACGTCACGTGCCCTTGGTCTCCCTTACATGTGCCTCTTCTCCATTTCTCTGGGGTCCTGGCTTGGTTCACCCCAGGGATCTCTTCCCGCCTGCCTGTGTCATCACACCCTTGTGGGGGGAGCAGTATACATTGCCTCTCACAGCATAATTGCGGTTTGTTATTATCCTAAAAGACACTCTTCCTGCGGAGGGGTTGGGATGGATGAGATAAAGGAGATTTAGAAGATGGAGAACCCAGTGAGACTAGGTGGAATTAAAAGAATGAAGGGGAAGGTGAACCCCATCCTGCTACAAATAAAAGGAACAGTCTGAGGAATAAGAGGAGAACCCAGAGAGAATGGTTCAGTAATACCAAAGACCAGCTGCTTTAAAAAATAGTTGCAGGACTTCCCTGGTGGTGCAGTGATTAAGAATCCGCCTGCCAATGCAGGGGACATGGGTTCGAGCCCTGGTCCGGGAGGATCCCACATGCTGCAGAGCAGCTGGGCCCGTGAGCCACAACTACTGAGCCTGCGCTCTGGAGCCCGCGAGCCACCACTATTGAAGCCCGTGCACCTAGAGCCCATGCTCTGCAACAAGAGAAGCCACCGCAATGAGAAGCCCGTGCACAGCAACGAAGATCCAATGTAGCCAAAAATAAATAAACAAATTTATAAAAAAAAAAAAAAAGTAGCTGCTAGTCAACTGTGCCAAATGCCACGTGGAGGACAAGAAAGAGGACAAAAAGTAAGCCATGGATTTGGTGATCAGTAGCTCCGTGATGCGTTTAACAACAAAACTTCCCACTGGCAGAGAGTGAAATCCAGGCTGCAGGTCAGGAGTTGTGGGAAGTGAGGGAGGGCTACACGCCCCAGGCTTTCTCATCCAGGGCAGGGCATCGCTGGACACCCTTAGAGCATCACAACCCCAGCAGTCCCCAGTGATTCTGCTCCTTCCCTCAGCTCACAATCCAGTCCTGCCTCCAAAATAAGTCCCAAGTCTGACCACTTCTCACTCCACCCAAGGAGCCACCCTTGTGTGGCCATCTGTCTGGGTGATGGAAACTCCCTCCCCCCTGGTTCCCCTCCCACCTGACTGTCCCATAATCGGTCCTTCACAGTGGCCACATGGGTCTGTTAAAACCAGTCAATCAGACCATATCATTGCCCTTTGTAAATCCTCCACAGTGATCCTGTTATTAAAAATAATTGTTCATGTCTGAGCCTGCCATACTACATGATCCGCACTTTCTGCCTCTTAGCATCCTACTTCCCCTTCCTCTCGCTGCCCTCCGCCACGTGCGCCTATTTTCAGTTCCTCAAACAGGCAGGGTTTGTTCCTACCCTTGCACTTGCTATTCCATCTTTCAGGCAGGGCTTGCTTCTTGCGCATGAGTCCTGCACCCCCTCATCCCTATGGCCCCGTATTGGTTTAATGCTCCGCTGTTAGCATCTTGAAATTCTTCATTTTTGAACTGAGGGGCCTCACCTTTCCATTTTGCACTGGGCTCTGCTCTCAGGGATCGTGTTAGATAGATGTCCCCTCCTCAGAGAGGCCTCCCTTGGCTTCCCAGACTAAAGCTGCCCCCACTTTCCAAAACACAGGCAATCCCCTTATCCCGTTTTATTTTCTTTGTAACAGCTTTCACGCTTTGATACGTTCTTGCTTAGGTACTTATTTGTGTGGTGTCCACTTCCCTCCCCCTGGAATGTAACAGGAGCTCCTACAGGGCAGGAACCATCTATTCTGTCTCGCCCCAATGTCCATAGAACCTCAGTGTGTGGAACACAAGGCTGCCCAACATACATTTGCTGATAAATGAGCTGTTCCAAGACTGAACTCCCTGGACACAAGAGAAGAACCATGTTTGGTGTCATGGAAATTCTAGAATGCATTTGGTATTTATATACATCCTGATCAATAATTAAATTTCTGTGGTGCTGGTCTGTTCTGATAAATTCTGATTTCATGATGAAGTTAAATGGGATATGAATTCTTCTTATTATATTCAAGGTTGGTCTTTTTCATGAAAGATTTTGAAATCTGGATTCAATGCCTACTTTTGCTGCATATGTTATATGAGCCTAAAACCATCATTTTAGTTTAGTCTGAATTTTTTAAAAGAGGTTGTTGGTCTACCTTCCAATTACATTGTGCTCTATGGCTCAATAAATCATTTTCGTTTGTATTAACTAATTTGACCTGTTCAGTAACTCTATACAAGAGATAAGGTGGCTGTGTTATTTTACCGATGGACTCAAACTATGTTGAAGCTTGATGAGAATACATGAATAATAATCACAGATATTTAGAGCTGGGAGTAAGAGTTGAGATTATTTCTTCCAATAATTTCTCATTTTTAGATGAGGACACAGAGAAATCCAGAGCCCACCACGAGGCAAGGATTTTGACAGAACCTGATTCTTAAATCAGTGAACTTTATACTTCACCATTGGTCCTCTCTGTTAGAGGTGGCCAACATTTGCCCAAAAAGAGTATTTACAGTCTACTTCAAAATTTTGCTTTTTGATGTGAATTATATCTTTAATTTTATTAAATCAGTGGCTGAATAGATGAAGATAAAGAAAGAAGAAGGGAAGAAAAGGAGGGAGGGAGGGAGGAAGCAGAGCTAGGGAAATTATTACTATTGTTACTGAACCAGGTTCACTTTGCCTGACACTCAGCAAGCCAAAACACTGAGTTGCCAAGTTTTGCAGCAAAGAGAAGGTTTATTCACAAGGCAGTCAAGTGAGGACATGGGAGAACAAGTCTCAGACCATCCTCCCCCTTTGGGGTGCAAAGGCCTTGGGGTATTTGGGAGATAAAGAATAAAGAAGCAGGATGGTCTGAGGCGTAATGAACGTGGGGAGCATGAGGAAAGTGCTTGGGAAAAGGTGTGGTAATCATCATCGTTCTATGAAGGCCTCTGCACATTCAAAACTGGAGGTACTTAACATGGTCTGAGGGTGGAGTTTTTGGCCCTCTGACATCGAAACGTCACTGACTGGACACTCACACATGCCCAGTTGGAGGGTTGGTGGTCCTAACCAGTGTTAACCACTTCAGCTTGGTCCTATCCAGCTCATCTCCAACTAGACATAGCTGACTCCAAGTACCTGGAAAATAACTTGGGCAAACATCTCATTGCTTCAGCTGCCTGCTGCTTGGAGGATGTGCAAGTCTTAAAATGACCTTGATTAGCAAAAGCAGGTAAAATGGATTTGACTAATAATTACCCACAGTTTAATTATAATCTACATAAGTCATTTATTTGGATCTTTATGCTCTTGTCTTTTACTTACTTCTCTTATGCATTCTCTCCTTGATTTTTTTTTTTTTTTTTTTTTTTTTTTGGGGGGGGGGGGGGG
>NW_020174563.1:4984069-5048425 GCF_003031525.2 Neophocaena asiaeorientalis asiaeorientalis
CTTTTCCAGTTTTCCCCTTTTTTTTTTTTTTTTTTTTTTTTTTTTTGGTGGGAAGGGAAGGGACTACTACCAGAGTAACACTCCCTCCCAAGCAGGAGTGGGTTATTTGACACACGGGAGAATCCAAGTTGTGGCAAAAGCATTAAGGCTTCGCTCTCTTTCCTCCCCTTTCTGACCTCACTGGTGCAAGACAGCAAATCCCAACTTATCCACAGGACACATGCAGGGCTGCCGGGTTACACAGCTCCACGGACCACGGACATTGTATCCTGGAGTTGGGCTCCACAGAAGAAACAGCACAAGTGGCACAGGCTTCCTGGCCTGCTCTGTGCCAAGTGGTTACCCGAAGGGAAGCCCAGAGGTTGTCTGGCTATGCCAGTGGCAGGGTGGGCCGATCTAATCAGGGGTGACATAGTAGCAAGTCCATTATGGGCACACATCTAAGATGCCCTGTCCAAGCCCAAACTTACCAACAATAAACCTGACATTTTGAAGTCCATCTGTCTGACTTCTCTATTTCTCAGTTAATACCCTGTGCCTCTTTTTGTTGTCCTTCTTAATTAAGATGACCTTGCTTCTAGGTGTCCTTAGTTACTGACTAGCTATAATATTTTACAACCCACTTAAACCTTGAATGTAATGATGTCATAATTATGAAAGTAACCAGATTCACGTGAAGTGTTGCCTAATCTTAAGAACAAAATGGCGTAATGAGATGGATAGAACTAGAGTCTGTCATACAGAGTGAAGTAAGTCAGAAAGAAAAAGACAAATACCGTATGCTAACACATATATATGGAATTTAAGGGGAAAAAATGTCATGAAGAACCTAGGGGTAAGATAGGAATAAAGACGCAGACCTACTGGAGAACGGACTTGAGGATATGGGGAGGGGGAAGGGTGAGTTTTGAGCTATTTTTAAAGTAATTAGTACTAGTTAAGAATAAAGTTCTCTTCTAGGAAATTACACTTAAAGGGGGAACATGGAATGCAGAAAAAATCTACCACTAGAGAGAACCACCAGTCTTCCTAAACATTGGTTCCACTTTCAACAAAATGTGGGTTGTTGAAAAAGAGCATGTAGATGCCAGCCAGGACTTCAAATGGGTCCAAACTTGGACAACAGCAAACTAACAAGAAAGGTTCTCAGGGTCAGAGTTTGCACTGATGCTGCACAATTTCCTATGATTGACTTTCCCAGAACTGTGCTCTCCTCTTCCTGAGAAAAATACCCAAAGTACTGCTTCTTCCTTTGGCCAACCAATCACCTCTCAGGACAGGACACATCTGTTTGTAGCTGTGGATTGTAGTTGCTCAAAAATGACGTGAGGCTTCTTAAAATAATAATAGGTCAATTTGCTTTGAGCTGATCTGTTTTCCAACAGAGCTAAGAGGTTTTCCACTAAATCAGAGATTCAGCAGGTAGTCAAAACAGCTGAAATGAGGTGTAGGCAGGACTTCACGTGTGTCCTGTAATTGCCCATCCCTACGTCCAAGCAGAGCAGAGATAAACTCCAGACTGCAGGTTACTCAGACACAAGGATCAACTTCTAAGGGCACTGAAAGGCAGGTGAACCAGTTCAAAACAGTGTGACCTGCTTAGAAAGTATTGAGTATCTAATAAGTATTGATTGGCTAATCCTTCAAAAATTGCAAAGGGGGCCCAAGACAATCTTGAGATTTCAGTAGCCAGAGAGACCCAGACAACACCTGGCTATGGTGACTCTCTAAATTGCTTTTAAATGAATCATTCGCTGAATTTTCAGTTCAGCTAATCAATTATCAAATTGTAGTAAAATACTCAGTTATATGCTCAATGTTATCACTTTAGTTAAAATGTGTTTGCATGTATTTTTTAAAATGCCAAATGACTATGTAAATAATCTTCAAAATGTTTTTTAATTAATTTTTATTGAGTATAGTTGATTTACAATGTTGTGTTAGTTTTTGCTGTACAGCAAAGTGAATCAGTTATACATATATGTATATCTACTCTTTTTTAGATTCTATTTCCATATAGGTCATTATAGAGTATTGAGTAGAGTTCCCTGTGCTATGTAGTAGGTCCTTATTAGTTATCTCAAAATGTTTTAACTAAGCATTTACTTTATTTCATATTGTTGCTTATACTTTCAATCAAAGAAATTTATTGGGCCTATAAAAGAATATACATAGAATAAATTTCTATTCTATTTATTTTATATTATTATTATTCTTTTTTTGGCTGCATCCAGTCTTAGTTGCAGCATGTGGGATCTTTCGTTGCAGCAGGCAGGCTCTCTTGTTGTGGCACGCAGGCTCCAGAGCATGTGGGCTCAGTAGGTGTGGCAGGTAGGCTTAGTTGTCCAACGAAGGATTGAACCTGCATCCTCTGCATTGGAAGGTGGATTCTTGACCACTGGACCACCAGAGAAGTCCCATAAATTTCAAATTTAAATATATATATATATATATTTTTTTAAGGCTTTAATGAGTCCTATAAAAACATATTTGTGGGGACTTCCCTGGCAGTCCAATGGTTAAGACTTCGCCTTCCAGCGGGTGTGGGTTCAATCCCTGATCAGGGAGCTAAGATCCCACATGCCTCGTGAGACATGCCTCGAGGCCAAAAAGCCAAAACATAAAACAGAAGCAATATTGTGACAAATTCAATAAAGACTTTAAAAATGATCCACATCAAAAAAAATCTTAAAAAAAAAATTGTGTGTGCTCACTTCGGCAGCACATATAAATACTCAAATTGGAATGATACAGAGAAGATTAGCTTGGGCCCTGCACAAGGATGATATGCAAATTCATGAAGCATTCCATATTAAAAAAAAAAAAAATCTGCGTAAGATAAAAGTAACTCAAGGTCATTGTTCCAGATCGTGTAGACAGCCCGCCCTCTAGTGTTCCTTTCTAAACCCTACCACATTTTAAACCATAATCTCAAAATGCTAGGTTAATAGGATTAAGAACTGTGTCATCAAATTAATAGAACAAGGCAAAATCCCTGACACAGACAAAAATTAAATCAGAGAAAAGTGAAGGTCCTTCCAGAAGCTGGTGACAACCTCACTGGGCAGAGCCTGCAAAGTTGGTGGTAAATATATTAAAACTTCATTTGGTAAATAGGGTCTTAATAGAAAGAGAATTAGTCCAAATGATAACCGTAGATATAAAATGTGATAGCTTTGTAAATACTAGTATTTTTAAAAGCTATTCCAAATGTTGATTAAATAATGGAGTTTTTTTAATAAAAAATATACATAAAGCAGATAAATATCCCCTTTGGGAGGAAAGATAATCTAAGTTATTTTATAGATATAACTTTATGAAAGCATACATTTTTACTTGGAATGTTTGCAACTAATATTTATCAAATTAAATTTAAAAGGAAATTTATTATCTGAGAAGAAACAAATTTAACTGTGCATGATTCATACATCCTGATGGACTTTATAAGATGTATGAGAAAAATCTGAGGGGTTTTTAATTTCATAAAAAAATAAGTAGTAAGCCATTTAGGTTAAAACTTACTTGTGGACTCTGAATTTTGGAAAAAACAGTCCCTTTGACATACCTAATTCTGTGTTTGGGAATATTTACTGTTGACAAGGAAATAAAATGTAGTTTGGATTCTATGGGGCTGTTATCCATGCTATTGGTTGCCCTAAATTTCAAATGCTTCAGATGATGACCTTATTTAACTGTCAGGAAGAATGTAAACAAAATACGGACTTGGGTTGTCTTTTTAAAAAATTTATTTAGATTTCAGGTTTCCTTATGTCTCAGCCATATCAGCATACATTGTCTAAAGTCATAAAGAAAAACTGACAGCAAAATGCTTTGGATCACCATGTGTTTTCAATTGATGCCAGTAGAAACTAACTTAACCTAAGGCATTTGATGCAGGTTTATTTTTCCTTTGCAGTCACAACGGAAACATGAAGCGGCCACTCTTGGTGTTTATTGTGTATCTGCTGTGGTTGAAAGATTGTCATTGTGCACCTACGTGGAAGGACAAAACTGCTATCCATGGAGGCCTGAAGGGTAATGTTTGGTTTTTTTATCTGCACTGTGTCCCGTTTTCCTGTTTGCATGTCCTGCTGGCATTTATGGTGATTTACAGTTGAGAGATAACCGTATTCAGGATGCCCTCTAGTTTCACGGTGAGATGTTCTCCAGGCACTTAAGCCAAGTAGACAAGACGCCAAGCATCTGGATAAAAATAGAAAATTCCAAATGCGTCTCTGAGAATGGTCCACATATCCAGATGTTTGCCATCACAGAGATAAAACTTGCCAACGTTTTGAGTTGCATTGCTTGGTCTCATCCAGATGTTTGGTGTCCTCTGAGCACAGTTTTAATGAACAGTGAAATTCTTTTCTAGCATTTGAAAAATTTAAACAATTAAAGTAATCCATGCAGTTATTCTTGAGATAGTGAAAGAATGGGTTATAATGACATTGAATCTGGTTGGTCTGTGCTCATTAACTTGTGGCCTTTGCTTGATGAGATATGCTTTGAGTACTTAACAGGAAAATAAATTAGTTTAAACGTTTCTTTTTTGGGGATCTGTAATTAAATTTGGAGGCCAGATTAAGCTCCTTTGGTGGCCACATTTGCTATTGTGAAGCGACAATGACAAACCATGAATTTCATACTCGCTAAAGGCTTATTAAAGGGGTGTAAGAGATGTCCAGTAGGTTATAAAAGAATCTTGCATTATACAAGATGCTTTCTAGGTTTTATGCCTCCTGGGAAGGTAACTGAAGCTGAAAGAAAAGGAAATTGTTCACTCTGTTTAAGATTCCCAGTTGGGCATTTAATATAAATTGTCTGTGAAGAAAATTCAATGTTTTCTTCTAATATAAACACACTTGAGTTTTAAGGGAAAGAAAAACAATTGGATAAATGAAAACAGGCCCTGAGGAAAATGATAAGAATAGGGTTCAATGAACTCTGACTTGGCTAGCAGTTCAGAAGTGAGGAACAGAAGATATCACCCGGGTGGTAGCCATGTCCATGTGGCAGCTGACAGCCCAAATCATTGTGATCTGCTTTCAAAGTTTGATGCTGTTAAAAAAAAAAAACAATTAAGCCTCTGCTGGGGGAACATGAAAAGTTGGTGAACTCATTGTGTTCTGATACATTGTAATCTGATCAGATCTCAAAGGAAAAAACTACATCGTAATCTTTTAGGTTTTTCCAAGGCTGGGGAGATAGATATAGATGAAGAGGTGAAGAAGGCTTTGACTGGCATGAAGCAAATGAAAATCCTGATGGAAAGAAGAGAGGAGGAACATAGCAACCTAATGAGAACCCTGAAGAAATGCAGAGAAGAAAAGCAGGTACAGTCATTGAAAATCACACCTGTCCTTAACTATATCTGGACCATAAAAAGTGCATGTCTGAGTGCACTGGAGGAATTACTTATTTACCCTAATCATAGATTTTCTGGAGAGCAGCCCTTATTGGAGGAAGAGTTTGAAGAAAATTTCAAATTTCTTCAAAGAACATATTCCTTGTAGATTAGGCCTTCGATGGCCTCCAAACTCGGGAATTTGGGGGATTCGGCTTTGTTTGGGAAGTGCTGCTTTCTTAAAAATGCTTTACTGGTGCCTTTTGAGTTGGGATATTGTGTCAAAAGTGTCTGGGAGTTTTTGGCTACATCAGTGGCCTCCAAAGTTTTTTTCTTTGCCATCCCTATTACCATAATTATTGTTAGCATCCACTCCTGAATATATGCATTTTAATTTATTCATTAAATTAGACACATGAATTGCTACCGTTATTATCTCAAGGCACAGAATGCACTTAGGGATCATCATTAGCTTGGGTAGATGTAAGTCCATATTTCAGATCATCTAGATATTTTGAAAATATTTTAGCTTATTGACAAATCTGATTAGATCATCATATTTTTACTGACACAAGGCCAAAGAGCTTATAATGAAAAAGTGGCAGCCCTGCCATTTGCTTCTTATCTACTTGAGCTTAAGTTATTCATATTTTTTAATCTGCTGGGGTTTTTTTTCAAGAAACTTTTAAAGCCTCCTGTTCATTTTGTGAGGGCTAGTTTAGTTAAAAGTAGTTTAAAAACATCATTTACCTGAGTTCTCTTAAATGGCAAGTCATTGCAATTGGCTCCAAGTGAACAGAGAGAGGCAACCAGTGTCTCTTCTGCAGGGTCCTCACGCACAGCTGGCCACACACAGTGGCCTGACACAAGCACCAGCGCATGTGAAATAGTACATCAGCCTCATCAACTTTTTAAATTCAAATACCTTTACTTAATAGTTGTTGTCCAAACTATGTATCTTATCAATGGAGAATATACATTATATTCAAATGTCTATGGGCCATATTAAAAACTCTTCATATGTTACAGTATAAAGCTCAATACATTTCTAAATTATAGATATTGCATGGCTCATAGTTTAATATCATTAACCATTAACATAACACTCAGAACAGTTAAAATTTTTTTTAAATTTATTTTCCAACATACCCTTATAGAGAATATCAAAACTATAAAAATAATTTGGAGAATATTTTAAATTTTAAAATTGGGAGTAAATTACTTTTAAATTTTATTTTCATGAAAACATTTTTAATTGTGGTAAAATATGCATAACATAAAATTCGCCATCTTAACCACTTTTATGAGCACAGTTCAACAGTATTAAATACATTCACAGTACTTCCCCGGTGGCGCAGTGGTTAAGACTCATGCTCCCAATGCAGGGGTCCCGGCTTTGATCCCTGGTCAGGCAACTAGATCCTGCATGCATGCCGCAACTAAGACCAGCGAGCTGCAACTAAGACCCGGCTCAACCAAATAAATTAAGAAATATATATTTTTAAATGCACTCACATTATTGGACAACCGATCTCCAGAATTCATCCCATTTTGCAAAACTGAAACTCTATACGCATTAAACAACTCCCCATTTCTCCTTTCCATAGTTGATTTTTAAATTAAAAAAACACAAATACAAGTTCTAATATCTCTTCTCTAGACCTTGATCTACACCTAGACCTGTAGACCTATAAAGCTGGGGGTTACAAAGCTCTGGAGCTGCTGGAATTCATGGTGGCCACTGGGTGTCCCCTGATCCATTGGAGCAGGGCTACATCACAGGCTGGGACCCCAGAGCTGTAGTCAGCCTGTCAACAGCTGGTTGATTTTGCAGCCGTCCCTCTCCCTGCACCACACAGGGTCCCTGTCGAGGAAAGGAGATTGCTTGGCCAGCAGCTGGAAGCCCTCCTCTCTTTTGGCAGAGATCAAAAGACCTTGAGGAAATGAAAACCAGCTCCTCATGAGGAAAATGTGGAAGCCCCTCTAGCTGTGTTCTTCCCTGGTGGGCTTGTGAGTCTGGCCACCAGGAATAACCACACTAGATATCATTCACAGGCCCTTTATAAAACACATTATCACCTGCAGTCCTTCCAACATCTGAGTAAACCATCACTTTCATTTTACAGCTAAGGAAACTGAGTTTTGAGATGTTAATTAATGTGGTGTTGTTGTTGTTTTAAATTTTTATTGGAGTATGGTTGCTTTACAATGTTGTGACCCTGTCATGACTGACCCAGGAGAAAGTCCACTGGCGCTGTGCCTGTGGAAGACCCAGTGACTTTCTGTTTTTCTCCCTTTCCCAGGCCTCCTGGCAAGCCAAGGAGGGAGCACATGCTATGGAAAGAATGCTTGGTGTAAGTCAGGTTAGCAAGTGTTAGTTCCATTTCTGACCCTGAAGAATCCCAGGAGCTAGTAGAATTTTTATTATTTCTTAAGATGTACTTATTTTATTTTTTTTAAAAATCATTGAATTATACTCAAGGTTTGGGTACTCATTTAAAAATTCATTTAAAAAAGGAAAAAACCGGGCTTCCCTGGTGGCGCAGTAGTTGAGAGTCCGCCTGCTGATGCAGGGGACACAGGTTCGTGCCCCAGTCCAGAAGGATCCCACATGCCACAGAGCGGCTAGGCCCGTGAGCCATGGCCGCTGAGCCTGCGCGTCCAGAGCCTGTGCTCCGCAACGGGAGAGGCCACAGCAGTGAGAGGCCCGCGTACCGCAAAAAAAAAGGAAACACCTGTTTAACCCTGAGTTTCCCTCCCTAAAATTATTTTCAATCTAAAATAAAGGATACTTCACACAAATCACGAATTGACAAATATGGGGTGGGTGCCCCCGAGTCTCCCAGAACAAAACACATCCCATCCTCAGGTGATCCAGTGTAATCTCGATCCTCCTCATCAGGTTCTCCCTATTTATATTTAGTGGGAGCATCTGAAACTTGCTCTTACTAAAGTGGGAAACCCTAAAGCAGCTTCAAGTGATTCCCCACGCCCCACACCCCCATCCAGGTTTGTGTGGGACTTTGAACTGCAGGAAGAGAGTTCTAAGTATGGAATCTATCGCTGGGTGGGACATTTAGGGAGAAGCAGAAGGCATGGACAAGGCATTCCTAAACCAGAGACCTTCTTCCTCCATGGCAACATTTCAGTACCAAAACTTGGGCCATGTGATTTGGTCATTGGTTCTTGTTACACTCTTGGAGGTGAGTGGAAGGAAATCAGATGATCACGGACTATGTGCCTTGCTTGCTCATCTCACTTAATACGAAACCTTAAGAGGTAGATTCTACAGTTATTCCTATTTGCTAAGAAGGAGACATGGGCTCAGAGATGTTAAATAATTTGCCCAAGGGTCCACAGTGAGTGTAGTTTGTAATTGGAAATATTGAGATTTCAGTTTATAGTGACAATGGGCAGAATATTTAAAAGACTGATTGAGAAAATCTGGGCAGTACTGTTGCCTGTCCCGGTGAGGCAACATTTCTTGAGAAGTTGGAGGATTCCAAAATTGTTCTGCAAAGCCCAAAGAGACAAGTTAAACCTGTCTGGATCACGAGGTGCATTTGGCAGACTGGAGCCCTGCCAGGTTTCTTATGTAGGACGTAGCAAATGACACCCAGCTTAGCCCCAGGATTCTGCCATGAGGGCAGCTGAAAAATCCGAGCCCTGCAGAGGAAATGTGCGGGGATTGTCAGTGCCCAGGTGTTTCTTTGGACTTAATATGCCAGGAAAGGGTGATTTCTTTTTCCTTTCCCATAGGTAAAAGTGCATACTACATTGATGTTAGAAACTGTGCTCCCTCGTGTTTTTTTTCACTTAAGGGAGTCTTCATCCGCTCTGAGGCTTTCTCCTTATGGACAGGTCCATTATATCCCCTAAACCCCCTGAACTACTTCTCAGGCCTGGAGGGAGCCGGTCTGCAGAAGCCCACACTTGCAGGGAGACGGGGGTGGGGGGGTCTACGTGGGGCTGGCCTGGGGGGAGCTCTGGGGGCAGGGTTGACGTTCTCAGGGACAGGTGTCGCTTCTGCTGGGCGGGACCTGGCCGAGTACAGCAGGCACCACAAGGGGGAGTACTTGGAATGTGGATGAGAAGAATGAAGCCCCTCAGAATACAGCATCTTTGCTATTAGGATGCAACTCACTACAAGAATTGTGATATACAGTACATAGGAATTTGATATACAAGATTTGACTTGATACACAAGAATTGTGCTTTCTTGCAGTGTTTAAGAACATACAAAAATTAAAAGCAGCATAAATGAAGGAAATAAATGTGTCAACTTTGTAAGCCTTAAAAACCCATCTTCCACATCCTTCAAGGACTAGAAGTGAAGACAGACAAGTAAACAGATCAGTTACAGTCATTCAGCAGAGTAGGGGCTGTGTCTTCATTGTTGTTTCACCCACAGGCAGTGAATGTCCATCCCATAGCAAGCACTCAATAAATAGCTGTTGACTGTACAAATTAACAGGTGAATAAGAACTGCCCGGTCTTCAATAGAGATCAAGCAGTGCTCTTAAGTTAACAGAAAGCTTCAGGGTGGATCTGTCAGACACTAAGGGCTTGAAGAAGGAATGAGGTTTAGTATTTTTTGTTTTTGTTTTAATTTTTGGCTGCCCCACAGGGCTTGTGGGATGTTAGTTCCCTGGCCAGGGATCGTGGAACCCGGGCCCTTGGCAGTGAGAGTGCTGAGTCCTAACCACTGGACCACCAGGGAATTCCCAGAAGTTTAGTTTAGAATACGCACATTTTGTAAAGAGTGAAATCAACTAAGGTACAACACATAGAGTCATGAAATGGAAATAGGGTGTGTGTTTCTACTTTTTAATTAGGAGGCTCTGAAACTTATGAATGAAGTTCAAGAACATCTAGAAGAGGAAGAAAGGCTATGCCAGGTGTCTTTGACAGGTTCCTGGGATGAATGCAAATCTTGCCTGGAAAGTAACTGCATGAGAGTTTATACAACCTGCCAAAACAGTTGGTCCTCTATGAAAAACAAGGTAAGGGAAAAATAGAGCTCAAGGTTTCTAAGTTCTTAAGGTATGTGCTTCAGCTTACTTTTAAAAATTAACTTATGTTAATATTTAGAATAGATATGGATGATCTGATGTTGGCCTTTTGCAACCTAGAATCTAGCATTCATGTTTATGTATGAATCACTTGTGGATATATAATTTTTAAGTTAGAACAGCCATCCAGTGCTTGCCCTCCCTTTCAGGACACTGTGTGTATCTCTCAGAAACACCCTGACTCTTTCTGCCTTGTATTTGTTATTTATGAACACATTCCCACTAGATTGTAAGCTCTTTGAGGGCAGGAACCATATCTTATCTGCCTTCATTTAAGCATTGTAGGCATTCAATAAATGTTTGCTGAATTGCATTCTGAATAATAGCATTATAGTCTCTGATTTCAACCTGCTTTAGTGTTTTCTCTGGAGGCCAAGCCTTTGAAGGCGTCCTCTGCCTCCTGAGTCTCTCCTTCAACGGGCTTGCCCTCTTGTGGCAGCACACACATGCCCGTGCACACACGTCCCCACATTCACGTCCCCTTTACCCCAATCCATGCACATCCTGTAGGACTGGCATGTTTTCTTTTTTGTCCTCTTTGGCTCTCTTCTGGGCAGAGGGAATCACAGAGGGTGGTGACCTGATTAGGATGAGCTCTGACCCATAAAAGGCTCCTCTTCTCTTGGCCTGAATTTCCCTTCCCCTTCAAGAAGTGGGCTGAGTAGGCAATGCAGAGAAATTCCCCTCTACATATCAGAGCGTGCAGTAATCAGAGTCTGCGCCTGGCTTGGCAGTGCCTTCCCCAATTACAGAAGGAACAACCCCTAGGATAATTCATATGCCAAGTTAATTTGCCTCCACTGTTAATTGCATCTGCTCTATTTTTATAACCACTCTCTAACATACCAGAGTATACTGGAATGAGCACTGGCTGGAAGTCAGGAGCTTTGGAGACCATTCCTATCTGCACCTTTTGTGTGACCTTATGACAATTTCTTGGGCCTTTAAAGTTTCATTTTTGTGGCTGGGTTCAGGTAAACAGAAGCTGGCAGAGGGAGAGGCAGATGATCCACCCAGATTACTTTTTGAGAAAGGCATGAGTCTTCTAAGAATCCCTGGAGAATTCTTTGAACAGCCCTTGAGCAGGGGTGGGGAGTGCTCCCACAGTGATGTTTGATGGTTGCTACATTCCAAAACATACAACAGGGTCATATCACTATCATACAAGGGCAACTGTGTTCTGGCACGAACTTATGTGTCACATAGATGAAGTAGAACATGGTGTGACTGCTGGAAGATCTCCCCCTGAATAGGAAATTCTATAATTAGAGCTTCATTCCTTTGACTACAGCCAAGGAGGGCTTTGATCACGGGTAATATGTAACATCTTGAAGTAACCTATTTAGCTGTATTAAGCATCTATAGTTCAGTGTGAATGTATTGATCTTTTCCCTGGACTAATTTATGAGATGAGAGAGAGGAGAGCATAAAGACACGAATAGCATGCCACTGAAGGAAAAAAAAAAAGAAGAACTAAGGCAGAGGGGAAAGACAAGAGCCTTCTTCACAGTTTTCAGGCTGCACGGTCTAAAACCATGCATGCCAACCACCACCAGTACATCAGGACTGTGGCTTGTCAATAATATTGAAAACTTGGCCTTCTTAGGCCTTGGTAGACAAACAGAAACCAGGAGGAACTTCAGACCCTATTTCCATAGTCAAAGTCAAAGCCAGGTACATGAATGTTAATAAATTATCTTAAAGTGGATCACGTTTTCCTAGTTTGCCCAGAACTGTTCTTGATTTGGAATGACTACTTGTAAGTTGACATAAAAATTCACAGTAAAAAAATAGTCCAAAAGAAAATTAATTTATTTCATTTCTGTCCCCCATCCCACCCCACAGCTTGAACATTTTTTCAGGAAGATATATCAGTTTCTGTTTCCTTTCCATGAAGATAATGAAAAAGACCTTCCCGTCGGTGAGAAGTTCGTTGAGGGAGATGCACAACTGACCCAGATAGAGAACATGTTCAGCCAACTGACTGTGGATGTGGGATTTCTCTATAACAGGAGTTTTGACGTCTTCAAACAGATGCAGCAAGAATTTGACCAGGCTTTTCAATCATATTTCATGTCAGATACAGACTTCATGGAGCCTTACTTTTTTCCAGCTTTTTCCAAAGAGCCAGCAAAAAAAGCACATCCTGTGCAAAGCTGGGACATTCCCAGCTTCTTCCAGCTGTTTTGTAATTTCAGTCTCTCTATTTATCAAAGTGTCAGTGCAACAGTTACTGAGATGCTGAGGGCAATCGAGGATTTATCAAAACAAGACAAAGGCAAGTATTAAAAGATTATTTAGATATCTGTACTAAAGGTTGAGTTTTATTTAACTTTGGAACTGGTAGCCATTTCTAAGTCATTGTACAATGTTCCTGAGAGTGATGGTTTATGGATAATCAAAGTCTCACAGCCTCTTAGAAAAAGCTTTGAGGTCTGCCAAACACTAGCCTTCTCCCGTCTTTGTCGAGAGCTCTGTGGGGCTGTTCTCTATTTCTAAAGCAAATTTTCAAAGCTGAGAAAGAAAACCCTGGTAAGGTGAGAACTTGAAAAAGACAGTTGCCTCCTTTATTAAAACTCAGGCAAAAAAAAAAAAAAAAAAAACTCAGGCAGATGCTTGGCTCTATTCTGCTTGAACACCATGGGGTTTCTTTAAAATCAGTCCAGGCTCCTCAACTTCCAGTTTGGGGAGAAAGTTAGTGCCATGTAAAACCAGGTCACATTTAGTGCCTTCCATGACCTCCTCTGCATCGCTACTGTAATCCCTTAGATCACATCATTTATGCACAAAACCAGAGAAAATACTCAGAGACAAACCCAAGACTGTAGAAATTTCTGTAAATGATAATAATCGCCTTCTACCAATACCACCCTGATATTCCATATTGGAAAAAGCAATGCTGCTTTATGTTGTTAAGGCAGAGGAGGTAACTTCTTTGGGCTTCTGTGGAGAGCCTGGGAGGCAGCATCTCAGAAACGAGAGTTGCTGTGTGGGCCACAGGTAGAATCTGTGTTTCCTTGGACATATCTCTATGGAACATTAAGTCAAGGACAGGGATGCTTTTCTCTAACAAAAAATGCAACAGGCTCCTTCTAGAAATCCCGCCAGTTGTGACAACATGGATGAACCTTGAGGACATTATGCTATGTGAAATAAGCCAGACACAGAAGGACAAATATTATATCCCACTTACGTGAGGAATCTAAACTAGTCAATTCCTTCCTTGCACCACCATCACCTCAGTGATAATCTAGAGATCCAGGGTCCCCTGCAAGTGCAGAAAGTAAAAACAAAAACAAAACAGCAAACAAAAAAAGCCTTTATTACACCTTTATACTCTTCTCTCTCCAGTGTCCCTACCCTAACCAGACAGCAAGCTCAACAGAGGAGTGATTCTCTTCCCAGATGAGCACATGAGGACAGTTTATCAAAAATAGGCAGGCAGGGGCTGTGGGGTATTTGCATGTAGTTTCCATCACTTTTCTGGACTGGTGGTAGGTGAGGAATAAACCTATTGCCCCTAGAAAATCCACCTAATGAGAATAAACCTTTGCCCCTTGCGGTAGGCAGAATAATATAATAGCTTTCCAAAGATACCCAAATCCTAATCCCCAGAACCTGTGAAAATGTTAGGTTACACAGCAGGGGAAAGTAAGGTTGCAGATGGAATTGAGGTTGCTAATCAGCTGACCTTAAAGTAGGGAGAGTATTTGGGGTTGTCCAGGTGGCTCCAGTGAAATCACAAGGGCTCCTAAAAGTAGAAGAAGGAGGCAGAAAAGAATCAATAGAGACAGCCTCACGAGAGGAACTTGTCCCTACTTTGCCAGCTTAGAAGATAGAGGAAGGGGAACAGGAGGCAAGGGCGGGGGTGGCCTCCAGACCCTGGAAAGGCATGGAGATGGATTCTGCCCTAGAGCCTCCAGAAAAGAACAGCCTTGCCAACACCTTCATTTAGCCCACTGAGACCCACTTCAGACTTCTGACCTATAGCACTGTAAAATAATCTATGTTGTTCAAACCACTAAATCTGTGGAATCTGTTACAATATCAATAGGAAAGCTGCCTCCTGTCAATTACAGTGGTTAATATCTTCTGAGTGTAAACTACGTATCTGGCAGCCTTCACAGATAGGCTTTATTTGTCATCATCATCCCAAGAGCCAAAATTAGAAAAGTAGCTAAAATTGAATAATGAACACTGTTAAAAGGAAAAAGGTGATAAAAATATGAAATATCTTGTTTAATATATTTTTTAATTTTATTGAGTGTTGTTTCATTTTAGTCTCCATATGAAAGAATTTCTTTCCTACTTTGTTCTTTCTAGACTTCAGTTGCTGAATCTGTTGAAACAGAATAAGATAGCTTTTGCAGTTATCCTCACTTGGCTTACAAATCCCTAGAGAGAATAGATGAGATCCATTCGGTAAAACTGTGGTGTAGTAGCTTCACACAGTGCTGGGTGCTGGGAGCTGGGAGTTCTGGGTTTTAATCCTGCCCTGGAGAATTTTGCTGTCCTTAATTTTCCCATGGGGGAAACAGGCAAGTTGGGAGGGTAGATGATTTACTAGAAGTAACTGCCTAGAAGGGCCCTCAGGCTCTGTTCTGGCATGGCCGAAGGTAGGCGATGGGCTACTCTCATGAGTATAGCATGGGGAATTGGTTCAGATAGCCCTCAATTTGCCATCCTTGAATATACCAAGTATTCATCTAGATGCTGTGAACAAGCAATGATTATGACAGAGATGACACAGCCCCTAACTTTTAGGAGTTTAGTCCAGAGAAAGAAAAACAGGTCAGTGAACAGTTGCACTACCATATCTTAAGTGAAATGACAGAGGAAGTTAGGGAAGAATGACAAGATTAAAATGACAAGACCAAATCCCCTCTCTCAAAGGACTCGGAGTCTAATAGAGAAGACAAAATTAACAGCACATAATGCAGAATTGCTCTACAGTAGAACTCACAGGGGTTCTCTGGGGTGAGAGGAGATGCCACTAAATCTATAGGGAATGGGAGAAAATGACTCCTATTCAACCAAGTGGATGGCTGCCTTACCCACCAGATGATCTAGCAAATGCCTCGTAGGTTTTTAAACAATAAACTTCAATTTTTTGTTTGTTGCTTTTGGCTGTGCCACGCGGCCTGCAGGATCCTAGTTCCCTGAGCAGGGATTGAACCCCTGCCCCCCTGCTGTAGAAGCACAGAGTCTTAACCACTGGACTGCCAGGGAAGTCCCAGTAAACTTCACAATTTATCTCGAAATGTTTCATTTTTTTTAACATCAAAGATTTAATATAACAGAATATCATCAGGTTAAAAATTAATAACAAATTTTTCCTAATGTGAAACACTCAATTGGGAATTGTCAATTTGCTGTTGGACGATTTCTTTTTACATCATTTTTATATGGATGGTTAATTATTCCAGGAAAAAAAAAGTTTCTTAAAAGTTGATCTGCTTTAGATGTTTTCCTAAATCTTTGACTTACTGTTTATAACATTATATATGTGAAATGCAAAAAAGAATAGTAATAAATACCTACCACCCAGTTTAAAAAACAGACATTTCCAATATCTTTGGAACTCCAATACACATTTGAATTACAGCTTGAAAAAATTAAAATAATTACTAGAAAAAATTTTAATAGAAGCCCAAAGAGAAAAGTGGCTTACAATTCCATATCTAGTTAACCCCAATGATATCAGAAATAATAATGATAAAAATAAGACACACTAAATTTAAAATAATTTAAATATACAAAGGAACAAAAGAAATGAAAGCTGCCTTCTCCCACCCCATCAAGTCTCTCTTCCAATAGAGTTACTATGAATAATTCCTCATGATTCCTTCCTGAAAATAAAATTATATGCATTAACCTCTGTGTGGGGAGTGGGGTTTGGGGGAAGCAAGTAGTAATAATAGTAATGATGAGTAATAATGACAGTAATGAGACTGCTGGATTAAAGGATACATGCACTTTTTTTTTTTTTTTTTTTTTGCGGTACGCGGGCCTCTCACTGTTGTGGCCTCTCCCGCTGCGGAGCACAGGCTCCGGACGCGCAGGCTCAACGGCCATGGCTCACGGGCCCAGCCGCTCCGCGGTATGTGGGATCCTCCTGGACCGGGGCACGAACCTGTGTCTCCTGCCTCCGCAGGCGGACTCTCAACCACTGCGCCACCAGGGAAGCCCGATACATGCACTTTTCAATAGATGCCAAATTGTCCTAGTAACTGGTTGCACCAGTATGCACTCTTACGATTGAATACAGAACAAAGATTTTGCAAGTGCTGGTTAGAAAGAGAAATGACATTCTATCCATGCCTTTAAAGTTCAAACTCTCTAACGACACTGATGTGAAAATGCTGTTACTTGTAGACTCCGCCCAGGGCGGCCTGAGTAGGACGGCATTGCCTGTGCGGGGCCGAGGGCTGTGCGGAGAGCTTCGCCAGAACTCGTCGGAATGTCTCCAATTTCACGCAAGATGCCAAAAATGTCAGGATTACCTGCGGGAAGGTAAATGATTATTATGTTCTCAGGGTTTCGATTGTATTCTGGTCAGAGGTCACAAATCTCACTTTTACAGGCATCGTGGATTCATTTGCTTCCCTTCAAGCTCTTTTTGGCGTGCTCATTGCCGTCTGGGGGTGCTCAGGGCAGGTTTATAAACATTTATTATTCAAAAGTAGGTCAACTTACTTTTCCCCTTTTAAAAATTCCCTCATTATTCCCGTGAAAAAATTTTTAAAGACCAAGCGAACACTCTTGTGTGCGAAAGAGAACTCAGCAAATTAGGGTAACTTCTTTCTTCTTACTGCAGAGAAAGAAAACCACCAATGAAGAAATCTTCAAAATGTGTAAGCAAATTTTTTGCCAAATAAGTTTTTTTTCAAATGGCATTAACTCTTTCCAGATGGTGGGTTAATTACTAATTAGTATTTAAATACAGATAGTAGCTTCTCCTCCCAAGCCCTGAGCAGCACGTTTCGCGTCCTCCCAGATCTGACCAAGAGCAGCTTTCATTCCTTCCCCAGGTGAAAAAGTCTCTCCACCGGCCCTTCCCCCTTTCCTCCGACCTTCATGTCCCTTCTCCTCCCCAGCTGAAGTCACTTCCCAACCACTAGGGTCTGAACGCAAATTTTCTTGCAAAATCCAAGAAGAGCTTTTGATTCCTGTGCTTCTGCTTTTTACCTTGCCAAAGCCCTAAGGGAAGGAAATTCTAAAAAATGTGGCTAAGATTTGAAGCAAGAGATTGAATATAAACTGGACCTTTTTATTAGAGCAGATGAGGGTCTTATTTCTTCAGAATTGCTCCCTGGGTGACTTTCTGCAGCTCTGTTTCATCATTTGGAAAATGAAATTAATATAGCTACTTCACACAGGTGTTTTGAGGATTAAATAAAATGTCTGAAGTACTCATGATTCTCATTATTCAAGCGTTTGTTTTTCAAGTCACAGTTACAAGGTTGCATACAGACAACAGAAGTTTTTACAAGAGAAAAATATACACTAATATACTGACCTCTTACAAAAATAGTCCCACTCAAACATGCCACCTATGTATCATTAACTTCCTTTAACTTCCAGTTAAAAGCTTTGAAGAATAATCTCTCCCTGATTGTCATAAGATAATAGAGAAGATGGGGTGTGTGTGTGTGGGAAGTGATTGGAAGAAGGTGATTGAAAGGTACAAACTTCAGTTACGAAATAAGTACTAGGGCTGTAAGGTACAAGATGATGACTATAGCTAAAGCTACTGTGTGATATATAGGAACGTTGTTAAGAGAGTAGATCCTAAGAGTTCTCATCACAAGGAGAATTTTTTTTTCTTTTTATTGTATCTGTATGAGATGATGCATGTTAACTAAACCCACAACAGTAATCAATTCAGAATATATTGTGAATATGTAAGCCAAACTATCATGTTGTATACCTAAAACTTATACAGTGATGTATGTCAATTATTTCTCAACAAAACTGGAAAAAGAAAGACAATATATAAGAAATCAGATAATACAATATAAACACATCAAATAATCAGTATACATCAAGTCACACAGTATACATGCAGTATAAATTGATTGCTGCAAAGGAAAAACACAGAGGCGAGGCTGTCCTAATGTGCTCCCAAACAATTTTTTTTTTTTTTTTGGCTGCTTTGGGTCTTCATTGCTGCGCGCAGGCTTTCTCTAGTTGCGCTGAGCAGGGACTACTCTTTGTTGCGGTGCGTGGGCTTCTCATTGCGGTGGCTTCTCTTGTTGTCGAGCACAGGCTCTAGGCACATGGACTTCAGTAGTTGTGGCTCGCGGGCTCTAGAGCACAGGCTCAGTAGTTATGGCGCACGGGCTTAGTTGCTCTGTGGCATGTGGGATCTTCCCGGCCCAGGGCTCGAACCCGTGTGCCCTGCATTGGCAGGCGGATTCTTAACCACTGTGCCACCAGGAAAGCCCTCCCATACAATTTAAACTTTTATATTTTATGATAAATGTATATAGAATAAAATAATAGAAACACATGTGCCTAATACTAGATGAAGAAATAAAACATTACCAAAATAGATGAAGCCCCCGCTGGTGCCCCTTCCACATCACATCCTCTTTATCCCCTTATAAGGAAATCGTTTTGGATTTTTTTTTTCTTCCAGTTTTATTGAGATATAATTGACATACAGCACTTATAAATTTAATGATTTGACATCGTGAAGTGATTAACACAGTAAGTTTAGTAAACATTCATCATCTCGTGTAAAAAAATTTTTAAAAGAGAAAAACATTTTTTCCTTGTGATGAGAACTCTAAGGATTTACTCTCTTAACAATTTTCATATATAACATATACCAGTGTTAATTATATTAATCATGTTGTATATTACATCCCTAGTACTAACATTTTATAACTTGAAGTTTGTAACTTTTAACCACCTTTGTCACCATCACTGACTATAGTCCCCACACTGTAGGAAACTTCTATTTTGAGTTTGGTACTTATTATTTCCTTGTATTTCTTTTTTAAAAATTTATTTTATTGAAATATAGTTGATTTACAATGTGTTAATTTCTACTGTACAGCAAAGTGATTCAGTTATACACATATATATATACATTAGTTTTTTATATTCTCTTCCATTATAGTTTATCACAGGATGTTGAATATAGTTCCCTGTGCTATACAGAAGGACCTTGTTGTTTTCCTTGTGTTTCTTTATACTTTTATCATGTGTTTATATATAGCACACATACACACATATACCATACATAGCAATGTTTTACATGTTTTTAGTTTTTATATTGTCAAAGTATAACTTTTAAGCTTAAAAATATGACTCATACAAGTACAAAATGAGCGTGTTAAGATTGATTTAGGGCTTCCCTGGTGGCGCAGTGGTTGAGAGTCCGCCTGCCGATGCAGGGGACGTGGGTTCGTGCCCCGGTCCGGGAAGATCCCACATGCCTTGGAGCGGCTAGGCCCATGAGCCATGGCCGCTGAGCCTGCGCGTCTGGAGCCTGTGCTCCGCAACGGGAGAGGCCACAGCAGTGAGAGGCCCCCGTACCACAAAAAAAAAAAAAAAAATTCAAAAGATTGATTGATTCCATTAATAAGGGAACGAGCAGAATGATTAAGCTGGTTTAAATGAGTACAGGAGAGACTGAAGTATTTACAGTCAAGGACAGAATGTTGAAGTAAGATTGCAAAGTTAGATATAAAACTAGTTGATGTACCGAAGGGTAATAAAACTGTAACTTTTGCAGTTATGATTTCTATCAGACCAAAATAATTTATGTCTCTACTGGACAAAAATTATTTGCAACTTTTCAATCTGTAATTTACATC
Source organism: Neophocaena asiaeorientalis asiaeorientalis (assembly GCF_003031525.2). Lineage (NCBI taxonomy): Eukaryota > Metazoa > Chordata > Mammalia > Artiodactyla > Phocoenidae > Neophocaena > Neophocaena asiaeorientalis. Next base: position 5,004,316 of record NW_020174563.1, read on the forward strand.
TAATTTCGTGGAGTCTGGCCAAATCAACAGTGACTAGTAAATCCGACAAAGGATCATTTCCCTAGAGAATTAAGTAATCTTGGGGTGGACCTCTTAGACAATACTTTATGTGACATTGAAAGGACACACAGCCATTCTTCTGCATTGTTTCCAAGTTTTGGATAATATTTCTTAATAGTATAAATGTTATCGCTTATGTATTCTTTTGCACCTTCGTGTTTCACTCAGTACAGTTTGGGAGATTTAGTCATGTGAATGCGTGTGTTTCTAATTTCACGAATTCATTGTTGTATGTTAGTCTGTGTAAGCACATTACAATTTATTTATCCATTCTCCTGCTGAAGCACATTTAAGTTGCTTCCAGTATTTTACAAACAACTCTTGTATGTTTTGTCAAACAATGATTTTGCCTCTTTTATCAACATTTAACTCATTCTTTGTTCTAAGACTAAGCATACAGCTGTAATTATAATCTTATATTTGAAAAATATAAGGTAAATGAAATATGTTCCAAAACATTATAAATCTTTTTTTTTTCATTATTTACCATGCATTTTTGGTCCCAATTTTAAATGGACTTACTGTAAGTAGCTCTTTTCCCATACCAGTTACTGGTACTCGATGTATACACCTAAATTCAAAATAGTAGTTTCAAGATAAAGGAGTTTGATGTGGAATGGTCACAGTGGGGGTTCATCTGTTTGGGTTATATTTTATTTCTTAATATAGGAGGTAGGCACATGGAATTTATACCAAGGAATGTCTGTCTCCAGCCCAGTTTCTGTTACATGACACCATATAATTATCAATTAAACTGAATCTCTTTTGAAAGTGACGTAGGCAATATTAATAATTGCTTGGCAACCACAGGTATAAACTGGAAACTCTCACAGGCAGAAGGTGATACATGCACACTAGATTAAAGACAAAACAGCCACAATATTTTGCAGCTCCTCCCATCAAAAGCTGGAGTCTGTTTTTTCAACCTGAGAATCTGGGCTCGGCCATGGGTCTGTCCTTAAGCAACAAGATATTGGCAAATGTGAGTGGCTTGAAATGTGCTTGTGAGTTAAAGTTGTCCTCTCTTGCTACTGGAAGCCTATCCACCACTGCGTGATCAAGCCCAGGCTAGCCTTCTGGAAGATGAGAGGTCCCAGCCATGCCAGCTGAGACCCTCAAAATGTGAGGCTCTAGACCATCCAGCCCCAGCTGAGCTAGCTCAGACATAAGAATAGTCCAACCAACCCACAAAAACATGAGAAGTAAATATTTGTTTGTTGTGCAACAAAAGCTAATGGATGCATATTGTCACATTTCATAAGAGACACCTGCTAAATGTGGGTTTTCTTTCTTCCTTTTCTTGAAACACTCATTCTCATGTCTATACGGTGACTAAAAAAATGCCCTAAGGTACTGATTATGTGAGTGTATTTTTTTAAGTAACAGCATTAAGATACAGTTCATATACCATAAAGTATACAATTCAGTGTTTTTTAGTATACTCACAAAGTTGTATAGCCATCAGCACTATCTAATTCCAGAACATTTTCGCCCCAAAAAGCAACTCCATACTCATTGGCTGTCATTTCCCATTCCCCGCCCCTTTCCCCTACCCAGCCCCTGGCAACCAATAATCTGCTTTCTGTCTCTGATTTTGCCTATTCGGGGTATGTCATATAAATGAAATCATACAATTTGTGGTCTTTTGTGACTGACTTCTTTAACTTGGCATAATTTTTTCAAGGTTTATCCATATTGTAGCATCTCTCAGAACTTCATTCCTTTTTATGGCTGCTTAATATTCCATTGTATGGATATACCACATTCTGTTTATTCGTTCGTTAGCTGATGGATATTTGGTTTGTTTCTACTTTTTGGCTATTGTGAGTAATGTTGCTATGAACATTTGTGTACAAGTTTTTGTTTGGACATATGTTTTCAATTTTCTTGGGTATATACCATGAAATATATATAGGTCATATGGTAACTCTATGTTTAACATTTTGAGGAACTACTAAACTCTCTTCCAAAGTGGATGTACCATTTGCATTCTCACAGAAATGTATGAGGGTTCTAATTTCTCCACATCCTTATCAACACTTGTTATTGCCCATCGTTTTTATCTTAGCCAACCGAGTGGATGTGAAGTGGTATCTCATTGTGATTTTGTCTTGTATTTCTCTAATCACTAATAATATCAAGCATCTTTTCATGTTTTTATTGGCCATTTGCATGTCTTCCTTGGAGAAATGTCTATTCAAATTCTTTGTCCATATTTTAATTTTGTTATTTGTCTTTTTATTGTTGAGTTGTAAGAGTTTTTTTTTTTTTTACATATTCTAGATACCAAATGCTCATCAGATATATTATTTGAAAATATTTTCTCCCATTCTATGTGCTGTCTTTTCACTTTCTTGATGGTATCCTTTGAAGCATGGAAGTTTTTTATTTTTATGAAGTCTACTTTATTTCTTCTTTTCTTTTTTTATTTTGGTGTCATATCTAAGAAACCATTGCCCAATCCAAGGTCACACAGGTTTATGCTTATGCTTTCTTCTAAAAGTTTTATATATTTAGTTCTTGCATTTAAGTCTGTGATGCATTTTGAGTTAATTTTTGTATATGGTATGAGGTAAGGATCCAGCTTCTTTCTTTTGCAATTGGATATCCCGTTGTCTCAGTTTCACTTGTTAAAAAACTCTATTCTTTCCTGTGTAGAACTGTCTTGGCACTCTTGTTGAAAATCCATGGACAGCAGAAGTAAGGGCTTATTTCTGGACTCCCAATTCTCTTCCATTTGTCCATATATCTATCCTATGCCAATTCCATACTGTCTTGATTATTGTACTTTGTAGTAAGTTTTGAAATTGGGAAGTGTGAATGCTCCAATGTTGTTCTTTGTTTTGGCTATTATGGATCCTTTGCATTTCCATGTCAATTTTGGGATCAGATTGTCAGTTTCTACAAAAAGGGCAGTTAAGATTTTGATAGGGATTGCATTATATCTATAGGTCAATTTGTGGAGTATGGCCTTCTTGACAATATTAAGTCTTCCCATTCATGAAAATAGATGTTATTCCATTTATTTAAGTCATCTTTAATTTTTCTCACAGCGTGTTTTAGTTTTCAATACAAGTCTTACAGTTCGTTTAAAACATTTGTTCATAAGCATATGGTTCTTTTTATGCTATTGTGAGTGGAATTTTCTTAATTTCATTTTTGGTTTGTTCATTGTTAGTGTATAGAAATACAACTGATATGTGTATATTGATCTTGTGTTCTGCAACCTTGCTGATTTATTACTTTTTTAAAAACAAAATTTATTTATTTTTGGCTGCATTGGGTCTCCATTGCTGCAGGCAGGCTTTCTCTAGTTGCGGTGAGCGGGGCTGCTCTTCATTGAGGTGCGCAGGCTTCTCATTCTGGTGGCTTCTCTTGTTGCAGAGCACAGGCTTTAGGGCACACGGGCATCAGTAGTTGTGGCACACAGACTTAGTTGCTCCACGGCATGTTGGATCTTCCTGGACCAGGGCTCGAACTCATGTCTCCTGCACTGGCAGGCAGATTCTTAACCACTGCACCACCAGGGAAGCCCTGACTTATTACCTTTAATGGTTTTGTGTGTGTGTGTGTGTGTGTGTGTGTGTGTGTGTGTGTGTATGTATTCCTTAGGATTTTTTGTATACAAGACTATGTCGTCTATGAATAGAGATAGTTTTACTTTTTCCTTTCTCATGCAATTTTGTTTTGCACAAAGTTTCACCTTTATTTTAGGGAAATCTTTTTCCACTCTCTAAAAGAGTAAATGAGTGTCCCTTGTAGAATTCTCCTTGCCTAAGATCATGAGGTAGCTCACCACCTTCTTCCCCCATAATTAAAAAAAAAAAAAAAAACTACACCACTATTCTAAAAGTTAACAACTCTAAACTTGCAAATGAAGACATTTTAAAAGAATATCTGGATCTCCTTTCAAATGTATAATGTATCTTGTTAACTGTGACTCTCTTTGTTTTCAAAATATTTTCTTGAATTACTTTTCAAATGTACACTATTGCAATTTTTTTTACCTGCAAGTACAAAGGTCTCCCTTTCCTGAAGATCCCAACACAAATTTTGGAAAAGTGTGAAGGCTGGAGGATCTTGCATTATATCTACATATCAAAAAGAAACAATAACCAATTTTTAAGACTTGAGATGAGGTAGTCACCTAGCTTCTGGTTGGTGGATTCTCCCCCACCCCTATCTTCCTGAAGGCATGGTTTCTTAGTAAACAGCAGAAGACATAGTCGAAAGAGCCTGTGATCTTTTTCTACAATAACAGTCTTTTATGATCCAAGATGCCCTAACACATAGACACTTCTGTAGATTGCAGATAAATAATCTTTACACAGTATCAAGATGCTCATCAACGCAGCTCTATAAATTCCTTTAACCCTGTTTCAGTTCAGAAGGACTGTTGTGCAATAATAACACAGAGCTGCAGAATCTTAGTGACTTGTGAGCACAAAGGTTTCTTTCTCTCTCTCTGTCTTGTCAATTACAGCTTGCATGGGAGCTCTGCTGCACATCTCCTCACTCAGGTTGATGGAGCCTCCACCATATGGAGCAAAACTAGTTCCACTGTCAGGGGAGGGAGGGTGATAAATCCTAAACCATTCTTAAAGGATTCCTCCAGCAGTAAGACACATCACTTTGAATATGGCCATGCTCAACTTCCAGGTGGCAGAAAAGTGCAATCTCCCTTGTGTCCTGATCAGAGTATAAGTGAGCAGCCCTAATGACCTTCAGAGACACTATGGAAAGGAAGACAAGGAAAAGGAACATTTTAAATCTTCAGTGTGTGCTGGCTCTGTGAGCAGGCATTTTGCAGTGTCATTTCATTCATGACGATTGTACCTGGCTGAAAACTCACTCAAGGTCAAAAGACTGGAAGTAGAAAGCTTAAGGGCTGGGACTTAAATCCACAACACCCAACTCCAAGTCCCACATACCTTTTTCTTTACCATGTTACTTTCTTCTTTGCTAGACTGTCCTGATGTTCCTAAACTATACACAAAAGTAGATGAGGCCCTTGAGTTGGTCAACATATCCAATCAGCAGTATGCCCAGGTTCTCCAGATGACCCAGCATCACTTGGAGAACACTACATACCTGATGGAGAAGATGAGAGAGCAGTTTGGCTGGGTGACAGAACTGGCAAACCAGACCCTAGGAACCAAGAACATCTTCAATTTCATAAAGGTAATGGAGAGACTCAAGAGCAGTTATGGAGACTAAGTGTGCATACATTGATTTTTCTGTTAATTTACTTATTAATTATGTCTGAATTTGAAAACAGGCTCTAGAAGGATATTCGTACTTCCATTGTGATTGTACTCAGGCTGACTTGTGCATGGTCTTTAGAAAACAAGAAACTCTATAAAGAAAATCAATTTAAAACACAAAATACTTTCTAATCCAGAGATGGCTAATTCTGCTTAGAGCTATAGTGCTGATACAAGTAACCATGAAGAAACCTGGCCAATGTCGTTTTTAAGGGAGAAGACTTTCAGGTAAAGCAACTTGAGATCAAAGGCTGACTCTGAAACTTACCAGCTGAATAAGTTTGGGAAAGTTCCAGAATCTTTCTAGGCCTCAGTTTTTCCATCTGGAAAATGGGAATAATAATAGCTACCTTAAAATTAATGTCTGTAAAACAATGAGTATAAGTTCCTTATCCAAAACAAGAGCTCTGTAAATTATAGCTCTCATTAGCTTTTGACACAACAAGCTACTGACTTACCTTGAAAATTAAACACAGTTATATATTAATATTCACATATAAACATTGCTATCTTAAGTTGCACTTATACCATGTCTCCCACTTGCAATCAACAACTCCTGTTGCATAACATAAAATAGTGATTGAATTTCTTCCCTGATGCACCCCCTTCACACACCATATTACATTAATACACGATGCACCAGGCAAGTGATTTCTGATGAGGTTGGTATTGGTGAGCTCCTAAAAAGACCCAGATACAAAAATCACCGGCAGAGCAATTGAAGGTACAATATTTTGTGTAGCATGTAATGTTAACAATCCCCCGGGATCCCTTTACCAACTCCAGCTGGTGCTGCTGCTAACTGCTCACCCCTGAAATCTTCTCCAAAGGGTTGTCCTTGGGGCCACTTATGCCCCAGAGCTCCCTGCAGGATCAGGCTGAGGCTGGAGGTCACCTGAAGGCCACCTCCCAGATTAGCATCTCCCTCTTCTCTATCTTGCTCGCCTCATCCCCCTAAAAGTTTTACTGAAAGCACCCTTAATAAATAACTGTGTCAGAATCTCAGGCTCTGCTTCTAGGCAGTCTGACCTAAGACATTCTGTATCCTAGTGATTCACTCTCTTTCAAGGTACAAGGTTGTTGTTTGAGAAATAAGTTTAGAGAGTCACAACCAGCACATTAAACAAACAAACAAAAGCAGAATAGAACACACCAGAAGAAAAAATATTAGAGTGCATTGCATTTAATAAGTCAGATGCGTATGTCATGGAACTTTCATTTCCATGATGTGTGTTTATATATGTGTATAACTTATATGTAAGATGTGGTTTATTTTCTTTTTCTATTTGAGTATAGTCGATTTACAATGTTGCATTAGTTTCAGGTGTACAACAAAGTTATTCAGTTATATATATGTCAATATATTCTTTTATATATACATTCTTTTTCAGATTCTTTGCCATTATAAGTTATTACAAGATATTGAATGTAGTTCCCTGTGCTACACAGGGTCCTTGTTGTTTATCTATTTTATATATAGTGGTATGTACCTGTTAATCCCAAACTCCTAATTTATCCCTCTGCCGCCTTTCCCCTTTGGTAACCCTAAGTTTGTTTTCTAAGAAATGTGTGTTTTTGAGTCATGATGACAAATGTGTTTATAACTGTAGACCATAGTCAAAAGGTTTTGAAAGCCACTATCAATTCTTGCTGACTCTCTATTACTTCATTAGATAGATCATTCCCTAGGAGAGTAAAATAATGTGATATATTTGATCATTCTCACAAATATAGACTTTTAGTTTAAAGAGGAAAAATTCTTGTAAGGAATGAGGGAAAGAATAAAATTTTAAGAAAAATTTTAGCAATGCTTTCAATCTTTAGAAAAGTAGAGCCAATATTTAACTTTTTATCGTTGTCAGGATTTCCATTCTATGCTTCAATTTGCTTCCATTCTAGTGGATCTGAGTAACATTAATTGATTTAACTAAAATTTTTGATATTGATAACAAAGACACTTCTATACAAAAAACTCCATAGAAAATAAAATTATGGTTTTCAATGGTATATTTTTCTAATAATAATCACTGCTAAAGAGCACTCAATATTTGTCTGGCAATGTTCTAAGAACTTTTCCCGTGTATTAGATCATCTAATACTCTGTGTTCCTATAAGGTGAGTATGATTGTTTCACAGATTTTTCAGATGAGGTACAGAGAAGTTAAACAACTTGTCTGAGGTCGCACAGCTAGTAAATGGTAGAACTGAGATTCAAGGCCAAACAGCTTTTCTTCAGAATCCTTGGACTTAACCACTTTGCTGAACCGCTTGTAAAACTTATTTTTCTTTAAACGGCTCTTATTTCATCATGTAATGGAAAGTGCAAATTTGTAAAACAGCACATACTGAAGAGGAATCTTTTGTAAAATAATATACAAATTCCAGCAGGTGAAAAAAGTTATGCTTTTTAGGTTGTAGTTACATGTTAGTGTTATAATTGTTTATTCAACTAGACGTAAACGCTTTATGCAGTTTTTATGTGTGTTACATGTATCAAAAGGAAAAGGGGGAAAGTTATGTTAGCTTTATAAACTAGAATTAAGAAATCACCAGTGTTGATTTGGCTTTTTAATATTCTGCTTTAGTTTTTTTGATAGGGAAATTTATTTGAACACATTTTCAAAATAGTTCTTTTTTTACATAAATTTATTTATTTTATTTTTGGCTGCGTTGGGTCTTTGTTGCTGTGCGCAGGCTTTCTCTAGTTGCGGCGAGCAGGGACTGCTCTTTTTTACGGTGCGCGGGCTTCTCATTGCAGTGGCTTCTCTTGTGGAGCACAGGCTCTAGGCACACGGGCTTCGGTAATTGTGGCACATGGGCTCAGTAGTTGTGGCTCACAGGCTCCAGAGCACAGGCTCAGTAGTTGTGGCGCACGGGCTTAGTTGCTCCGCGGCATGTGAGATCTTCCCGGACCAGGGCTCAAACCCATGTCCCCTGCATTGGCAGGCAGATTCTTCTCCTATTTTTATTTTATTTTATTAATGTTTTGGCCACACCGTGGGGCATGCAGGATCTTAGTTCCCCAACCAGGGATTGAACCTGCGCCGCCTGCAGTGGAAGTGCAGAGTCTTAACCACTGGACCGCCAGGGAAGTCTCTCTGGCAGGCAGATTCTTAACCACTGTGCCACCAGGGAAGCCCCAAAATAGTTCTCTTAAGGTTACATCAAGTTGCATGTCATTACAGTTTCGTTTAAATTATTAAAATCAAAGTATATGCCCTTGAGAACTTATTAAGAAAGTAAACGACGTGCATTTCAGATGACTGGTTCTTACAAAAATCGCACATACAACCATAAATTGTAAATTTCCTGTGGAAACTCAGTACAAAACTTGGTACATCACATTAATATTTGTGACACAGACAGTAGCGCTCACCAAATATCCCATCCTCTCACTCACACTTTCTTGCTCCTCTTGCAGTTAAGTGGTGCCATGTGTTAAGTTCTGGCCAATGAAATGGGAACAAAAATTTCTAGACTGAGATAGAGAAGAGCCTGTGTGTGATTATCCATTCTCTTTCTCTGATGAGGATGTAAAGAAAGCCATGCGTTATTACATGTGCTACAGCACATGTGAGATGATGTTCCTTTCTCAGCCAGGGTCCTGAGCATCTAGGTGGTTCACAGCCCTTGTAATGGGCATGTAACATGAGTGAAAAATAAATTATAAGAAGCCACTGGAATGCTGGGGCTAATTTGTTACCTCAGCACAACTTAGCCTATCCTGACTAATGTGGTATTAAATTAATGCTGAGTGTGTGCTGGAATTTAGTAATCTTTTGTTGTATAATCCTTCTTCTTAGGTAGTTCCAGGTGTTCATGAAGGAAATTTTTCCAAACGAGATGTAACGATGACAGAGGTAAGCATTCTGCCTTCCCCTAATTTCACACTCACCATCCCTCATGAAGAAAGTGCTGAGAGTTCTAACTTCATTAGCTACATGCTGGCCAAAGCTGTACAGCATTTTAAGGAACATTTTAAATCTTGGTAAGCAGAGTGCTTGATTAGGAATGCTTGTCAACAGGAATAGATGATTCATAAAAGGGAAAAATGACAAAACTAGTTTTAAAATACCTTGAAAATATATTCAACCTCATTAATAATCAAAGACATGAAAACTAAGACAAGATAGCAATTTTTGCCTATTAAATTTGCAAATTAAAAAAAACCCTGATAGGATGTGATGAAATGAGAATTCCCATATGTTATTGCCGGGAACATAAACTGTTTTTGCCTTTTTGAAAAGCTATTCAATTATACATATCAAGAGTCATAAAATTTCTTTTTGATGCATTAATTCCACTTCTGGAATCAATCAGAAGGAATAAATCTAAATTTGAATAAAAGTTCCTACCCCAAGATCCATATTTGCAAAATTATTTAAAATGTTAAAAACAATCTGAACATCTAAAAATAAGAAAATGGTTAAAAGATTATGGCTAAATATGCTCAGTAAGTCTTATGAAACCATTAAAGATATTTATAAAATTTAAATCATAACAGGACAACTACTGGAACAAGGGTTTATTCTAAGCCTATCTGTGAGGTAGATATTATTATTACCATTTTCCAGAAAGGGAACTTGAGACTCAGGATCCAAGGTTAAATGAATTATTCAAGTCAGCAGGTGGTAGAGCCAAATTTTAACTCAGTTCCCTCTGACTCAAAATTGCCACATTATACTGGTTCCTGTTAGGACATTTGGTCAAAAAAAAAAAAAAAGTACAAAACTCTATAAATGTAATGATCAAAAAAATCTAAAATCTGCATTAAAAATAAAAAGGATTGTCAGGAATTACAATGGGAAATGGATGATTTATTTTAAAAACTTTCCATTTTCTGATATTTTTACAATTTTCTGTAGTGAATAAATAATTTTAAGATTTCAAATTAGAAGATGTTATTTTGCTAAAATAGCTAGGTAAATGTAGATTGAACCGTATCAATGTGTTCCGCATCTCTAAACCTTAGTATAAGTACTTCCATTCCATGATAATCCTACATTGAGATAAAATGTAAATCTATTAAGTCTGCAGAGAAAATAAATGAATGACATTTCAGGCATACATTAGTCACCATCTCTGTTAAACTTAGGATGATCTAAATTAGTGGCACAATTAAAACTGTACATAATAATCTCCTTTGGTAACAGGATCAATCTTAAAAGAATAATTTTTAATTCTAAGTTATTATTCATAAGGGATCTTGTTAGTAGGTCACCATCAGTGTATAATTAAGCTGGATATTACTGGATTTGCTGCCTCTCCCTTTACCTCTGAATTTTGGAGAAGTTTCTATTCAAGTTACATCAATCAACCAATATCTTTTTAGCATCTACTAAGTGAAGGCACAAGACCAAGGTACGGTGGAGGAGAAAATGATGAATTTGAGACATACAAGACACACAGAACAGTAATAGGAGGCAGCATTTAGTGAGTGCCCAAGGGGGCCCTCTAGGAGTTGAGGGGAGTGTCTTTACTTTACCATGGAGGAGAAACTTCTCAGTGTGGTACATTTCCATTTTTTTCCTCTTCGTTTTCCATCGGTCTTCTATCCCCCTCATATTTTCCTCTTCTTTTCTCTTTCCCTCCCTCCTTCCCTCCCTCCCCCCCGCTCTTCTCCCTTCATCCCCCACCAAAATATATATGATATATATCATATATATGTTTGATCATATATATATGATCAAATAATATATTTGATCATATGTGCATATATATATATGGTCAAAATATAAAGGTGAGAATATTTCAAAAAAGATTCCAAAAATAGGGGAAAATGTGAGCAAATGGGGCCAGAAAGACAGGAGTGTCTAGATACTAGGGATGCTGAGAAGTCCTATTAAACGAATCTACTCCCACCAGGGCCCTTTGCACCTCCCTCTATCCAGGAACCTCCCCCATATGAGTTTGTGTTCTTTCTTCACTTGTAAGCATGGAAGGGGGCTTCCCTGGTGGTGCAGTGGTTAAGAATCCACCTCCCAATGCAGGGGATACAGGTTTGAGCCCTGGTCCGGGAAGATCCCACATGCCGCAGAGCAACTAAGCCCATGCACCACAACTACTGAGCCTGAGCTCTAGAGCCTGTGGGCCACAACCACTGAGCCCACAAGCCACAAATACTGAAGCCCATGTGCCTAGAGCCCATGCTCCGCAACAAAGAGAAGCCACTGCAGTGAGAAGCCCGCACACCGCGATGAAGAGTAGCCCTCGCTCACCATAACTAGAGAAAGCCCGTGTGCAGCAACGAAGACACAACACAGCCACAAATAAATAAACAAAACATAAATAAATTTATTTAAAAAAAAGAATATAGGAAGGGCTTAAACACCTTCCTATATTCTATTGGGACCATCAGGGCCAGAGTGGGGAAGCTGGGCAGCTGTGCCTAGGGCCCAAACTCAGTGGGCCACAGTGAGACACTGCAGGATTTTGAGGGAAGAAACAGTGTGCTAGTGTTCAAATGGGTATTGATGATTTATTTATGACTGAATAATAAATATATTTTCAATAAAATCTTTTCACAGATTTTGGACTGAAGAGGCTGCAATGACAATGGAAAATATGTTGAAAAATTGAGATAGTGAACAAATTATTTACTAATATGGCTCACAAAATGATCTTTCATAAAGGCAGTATTAATTTTTTTCTTTTTAATTTATAGTTCTTTAATTCTAAAAATAACAAAATCACAAATTCCAAAACTTTATTTATTTTTCTTTTAATTTTTTTTTTTTTTGCCGTGCCACCCAGCTTGCAGGATCTTAGTTCCCCCATCAGGGATCAAACCCAGGCCCCAGCAATGAGAGCACGGAGTCCTAACCACTGAACTGCCAGGGAATTCCTCCCAAAATTTAGAAGACAACGATTATCCATAGTCCCACCATCTTCACAAAACTGTTATCATCTTACTATTTTTTCTTATTCACATTTTCCACTTATTTTCTTAGATGGATTCCAAAAACTTGAATTATTTGTTTAAAGGTTAACATTTTATTGATATATATTGCCAAATTTGATAGCAGCAATGTCTAAAGTACTACTTTCTCATATCCTAACATTTCAATTTAAAAAAATCTTTACTAATAAATGAAAAATTTTCTTACTATTACAACTTTTATGTTTTTGATTATAATGTACATTTTTCCAATTTGCTTACTACCTGAATTTCTTCTTTTGTGCATCCTATTTAATTCAGTGGGTAAGACTTTGTGTGTTTTGATTAGATCAACATACCAAGCTCTCAAACCTGCCAACAGTGAAATAGCAACATACTAAGGAAAATAACAGGAAAGATGGGGGAAAAGAATCACCCTGTCATTTCCATTCAAATATATGAATATTTGTTAGGCCCTTACTCCAAGAATGTAGATCGTTAAAACATGAATCCCAATTTTATAGGGTAGAACATATATTAAGAACCCTCTGGAATTCTCATCTAGTCATCTAGCATCCTAAATGCCTAACTTTATTGATTGGTTTGGGATGTGTTTATTTCCCTATTCCAGACTTTCACAGCTGTAACTGTGGTTGGCATCCACAGTTACAGGCTGTAACAGAATGTCTTGCACATCCCAAGTATCCAATAAGCATTTGGTGATTGGTTCTTACTGTCATTACCAGAATGAAAGGCACACAAAGGGAAGAAACACCTTAAATAAAGTAATGTGTCGTAAACAGTAGAAATTTATCGAACAAGTACTATGTGCATGTAGAATACAGAATGAGTATCTTCACATCAGAGGCAGGGACCATTGTAGAGGTTTAATAATCCAGGGTTACTGAGAAGATCCCTTTGAATAGTGTTATTAAAAATATCCATACAGTTGAGTTTTCTGTTATTTTGCTATGTATTAACTTTTTCAAAAGCCAAGGGTATTTATTCTGTCACTCATTCCGGACTTTATTCCAAGAAAAATGCACTCAGTCTATAAGTAATTTATTAATATTTTGATTATTGATGCTTTTTTAAGGTAAGAACTGATGCATCCTATATGCGGCAAGTAGAATTACCTCTTCAGCTGAGACCTGAAAATCCAGAAATACATAAGATAATGCAGGAAATGTAGCTGCAGGAGAGTATGTCAGTTATATATTGTAAAGTACTGTTAATTGTCTTACGTTGAATGGCAGTTTAGTAACTTCAAATTGAGTTAAAATGAAAATTCCTTTTTAAAAAATCAAATGTAAATATTACTGTATTCTATGGTATATTCATAGTTTGTATATTAAATATTAAATCACCAAGGGGTCTGTGTTCTATCACTTCTACTACAAATGTGCCACTTTCTAATTAACAAAGATTCTTTTTTTCAATTTGCTTTTACAATATAAAATATTTGACTTCTTGAAAAAAATCTGTAATTCATTCCTTTGTTTAGTAAAGATCTATAGCTTCTGCATAGATTTTTTTTTGTGGTAAAATATGCATAACAAAATTTACTATTTTAATCATTTTTAAGTGCACAGTTCAGTAGCATTAAGTAAATTCACAATGTTATGCAACTATCACCATTAACCATCTGCAGAACTTTTTTCATCTTCCTAAACTGAAACTCTGTCCCCATTAAGCAATAACTCCCATTTCTCCCCTGTCCCCCAGCCCTTGACAGCCATGATCTGTCCAACTCTGACTACTTTAGGGACCTCAGATAAGTGGAATCATACAGTATTTGTCCTTTTGCAACTGGCTTAGGGTAGTGTCCTCAAGGTTCATCCACGTGGTAGCATATGCTGGAATTCCTTTTCTTTTTAAGGCTGAATACTACTCCATTGTATGTGAGTATCACATTTTGTTTATCCATTCATCTGGAGTTGGACACTTGGGTGGCTTCCTTCTTTTGGCCATAGTGGAGAGTGCTGCCATGCATATGCGTGTACTGCATAGTTTCTTTTAAAAATTAACACAACAGTGCTCTTTTTAAACAAGGCCATACAGATTTTACATAAAACACAAAGTGTTTTTGACTGACTCTTACTTAACCTCAGAATTTGGACCTTGGTGCAATACAAAAGGAGAATCTTTTGCCAGTATATCTCACTAAGGATTACACTGGGGATATATTTATAGTCAGTCTTTCAAATCATAAAAAGAAATATAAAGAGAGGACTTGAAACCTTTAAAGCATTTTTCACCCAGTTGAGCTATTTGGTAGGAAAGCTTGTCGGACAGACTTAGAGTTCAAAGGCAGCCCATCGAAAACAGTCAATTCCAAATGAAGACAAAGCTGTTTTTATCATAACTGAAGGCTATATTTAAAAGAAAGGATACTATTGATAGAATCCTGGATACCTTAATGTACAGTAAATCTCAAATAAATAGAGCCTATTCAGCCATACATTTGATATATTTGTCAGAGAAGGTGCCAAAAAATAAGTTATAAAGGGAACCTGACTATTTTATAGCCAATGTGCCATCAAAACCTTGTAGAGTAAAGAAAAGAAAGGAAGATACTGGCCTCAAAGCACCTGGCAGAGAAAAGCCTTCCCATGCAGGCTGACCTGGATTTTAATCCTGGCTGCCAGATTTCATAGGTGTTTGACTAGGCAAGATCCTTAATCTCTCTGAACCTCTGTGTTTTTAATCTATAAAATGATAAAAGTAATAGTTTTTGTTTTATTAGGTAGTTGTGAGAACTACAGTAAATAATCCATAATGATAAGCATCAATCGATGGTAGCTTTGACTATATAAATAATACTATTATTTAGTATCTAACTCAGTTGGCTCTCAAAAATTTTAGTTTCCTGCTTTCCTTTACCTAATTGTGCCAACATTTTTGAGAATTTGTCGTGTAAAGAAGAATCAATATCCAGACCAATAATATTCAAATGTTCTTGCTCTCCTACACACTGAAAAGGAAATTGAAAAATGTATATATGCTCTTGCACATGATTTTTCAATATAAGTTGAAAGAATAGGGAATTTTAATTTTCCCATGTATTGTAAATAGTAGCATCTTTAAAAATATCTCATCCTTTTTTGAAATGTGCCCAATGGAATCTACATATCATGGCAATTTGATATCCAGTATCATCCATTTAAACAAATACACAAGTTTTTATCAGTAAGAAATTTTATCTCATTCCATTTTCTCCTTAAACTCTTATATTTTCATTCTATTTTCTCCAGAGAATTTTATTCTAATGTAATATATTTTATGCTTAAACATCTTTATTGATCAATAAAATATAAATATTTTTAAATTTTGAAAATTAAAAATTTCCTGGGACACAAAAATCTAGGTATCAAATATTCATTCTGGATTGAGTTATCATTGTAATTTATTACTTGTACATAATTGATCAAAATAAATATATTACACGTTTCTATGGCTATTAAACATAAACAGTGAAATTTTTAACAGAAATAGATCTCTTAATGAGAAGAAAAAGCTTTTTTTCCTCCAGTAAGTTAATGGATCCATTAATAATTATTATTTCTTCCTAGAATGAGATAGGATTCAGCATCAATATCATCCTTATTTTGCGTTTTTATAGATGTGAGTGCTGTGAAAGCTGCTGTAATGCATTTGAGGTTAGAATGCTCTTTCCCCAGATCATCCCCTGCTGGTTTCTTCTCACTATTTAGATCTCAGCTCAAATGTGACCTCCTCAGGGAGGCCTCACCTGATGGTGGGATCTAAAGTGCTCTCTCTGAACCCAGTTATGTAATCATCATAGCACTTGTCGCTCTCTGCAGATGTCTTGTTCTCAGATTTAGAAATTGCTCCTCTAGGCTAGAGTGTCAGTTCTGTGAGAGTGACCTTGTCTATCTTGCTCCTTGGTGACTCGTGGTAGGCACTATGATGTAAACGCTGTTGGATGAATGAATGAATAATAAGCTTGTCTGAGAGGATCATTTGTTTATAGAGCAGCAACCGGGAAGGAAACCGTTCTCTCTCCATTATCATCAAACCAAGGTCCTCCAAGTACTACAATGGAAGAGGAGTCTCCACACAGGCGGGGGAGTCTACACTTGTGTCCCAAGATTAACCCTGTGGTACAAGTGATATTCAATTGGAACAATTAAACTCAGCTCAAAATAACAAAAGGGAAATAAACACAGAGAGTAACTGCAACTAGGTAATCTGGGAGATTTTCAGCCTGGGACCAGGCACATGGTTGGAAATGTGTGGAGACACTTTTGCTCGCCGTGGGATTGGGGGAATATCTATCTGCATTTAGTTGGCCTTGCACAGGCACCTACAGCCCTGCGGTAATTAATGTGTGGGACGATCCCTCGCAGCGAAGACTGCACCTCCACATCGCATTTGAGCTTCTCACACCCAGGGGCGCTCTCAAGCTAAGGCAGACAACATGAGTCCCCATCCCTGTCTAAAGCCTGTTTTCTGAGTTCAGGTTTCCCACAGAGCAGTCTCTGCCCAAATGACCATCAGAAAAAAAGCCCGCCGCGTCTGGAGACAGCCACCACGTCCACCCCATCCATCCAAGCAGTACAGCGCAACACAGGACGGCCATCATCCCCAAAGCAGATACAGGTGACTTTTTAATACTATCATTACACTGGTGTGGGCGTGGGGGGTGGGATGAGGAAGGTGCTGGGGGAGGGGAAGGATGAATCTAGTTGACCTGGGAAAGGCCAGCCTAGCAGGTGACGGATTAGATAGGTTTAATAGATTAAATATATCTAAAACATCTGCTATCCAGTGCATTTCAGTTTACCCTTTGTGAGCACTCATACAACCAAAGAGCAAGAACATTCCACCCAAAAGAAAACACAAAAACACAACATTGTTTTTGCCGAGCAGATTAGGCAGAGCTGCAGGTGAAAGATATTTATCTCCTCCCAGAATGTTTTCCTGTTACAAAAATTTTAACCTTGAGTTTGAGAAGTGCCCTTTAGCAGAAAGATTCGAGAATCTTCCACAGGCAATAAAGTTGAGATGGGGGGAGGAGAGGGGAGAAAAAGGAAAAACCATCGACTTTATTGAATGGAAAGAAATTGTGTTTAGTATGTTTCAGAGAGAGCCCACATCTCCTCCTTGGTAACCCTAGACACAGCGACATCAAGAAATTTATTGAGCATCTACTATGTGCTCAATAAACAGGTGATTCAAAAGACTGCTGTTGCATGTACATGTATTAGTACCTTTTAAACTCATTATCAAATATTTTCTACCCACCAGTGTTTATATTATAAACGTTACGCTAAAACTGAAAAATTTGGTATTCAAAACTGAAAACGGCTGGCTGTTATTAATCAAGTAAAAAAGCTGCCTTATTCTATTTGCTCCAGCTGCCGGCCTTGAGTGAGGATGGGGGAAAATGGAAATGCAAATCACTTGCAGCAGCCTCCCTCAGTTGTAGGAAACACCTCAGATAACAGGGTTTTGTTTGTTTTTCGATTGCGCGAACACGTGTAAATTGTTTCAGGGTCCCCTTGATCACCGAAAGGTGCGGTCGACCCTGAATCTTTCCAACGAGGGCGGCCTGTCTCAGGCAACGCACCAAGATACAGCGTTAGGATTTCCTTCTAGGCCAAAGGTTCTTGACTTTTAAAATGCCATAAAGGTTACGTGATTCGGGAAAGCGCGCGGTCCCAGCTGGCGGCCCAGCGCGCCCAGGGGACGCGAGGGGCGGGGCCCGAGGGGGTCGGGGCGGGGCCGACGTCACAGGAAGAGGCGGAGTCTCATGAGCGGTGGCGGGAAAAGAGGACCGTTGAAAGCGGTGGGTCGCCTCGCCCGCTGCCGCGCCATGCCCGCCGCCGGCTCAGAGCTTCCGCGCCCGATGTCGCCGCCTGCCGCGCAGGAGCAGGGCGCCGAGTCGCGGCCGCCGCCGCCGCACGGGGAGCTGCAGTACTTGGGGCAGATCGAGCACATCCTCCGCTGCGGCTTTCGGAAGGATGACCGCACGGGCACCGGCACCCTGTCGGAGGCGTTTATTCAACCTCAACCCCGCGAGGAGGGGAAGCGGCCTTGGCCCCACTTTGCAGACGCCGAAAGGGAGGCTCGGATTAGAGAGATGACTTGCGTAGGGTCACACGGACTGGAGGGACAGAGCTGGGAGGTAAAACCGGGTCCTCTGGCTCTTAATCACGCAGTTATGCTGTCTCCCCAAAGCGGGCGCGATCCTGCAGCGTTTGCCCCAGATTAGAGGGTGGGAGAGGATCTGCTCGGGCTTGACCGGGGCCTTGGCTGGAGGGCCCCTTTTCTGCCCCTCCTCTTCCCTCCGCGTCTGCTGTTCCGCCTTGCAAAGTTTTTAAAAATTGGAGCGAAGATGACGTGGGCTAGGCCGCGTTGGGAGGAGCGAGCCGAAAAGCAGGGGCGGGAACTTGTGGTTCACTACAGTTTTGCCATCTGGTCCCGCGAACCAGCTTTCCTCTTAAACCTTAAAACAGGAACGCAGAGTCCGAGTAGGAGTTCATATTTATTTGTCTTTGTCTTTAAAACAGGGTGGCTCCTGGGAAGAAGTGTGTCTAGGGGGCTGTTAGGGTGGGGCTTTCAGGGGACAGAGGGGCGGGGTGGGGGTCGGCACCGGACGAAAGTTGAAACAGGCGTGGAGGGCGGTTGTGAGTGGGGAGACCAACTGTTGGTGAAGCAGATTGACCCAGGTCAGGGGAGAAACCCTCCGCCGCCCACCCATTGGAGAGACTGGAAAATACGGGGCTGCAGTGGCCGATGTGGCTTGGACAGCCTAGGGAGTTTTGTCTGAGCAGAGGGATCCACCTTCCTGCAGCTCCAGCGCAGTGGCGTCCGGGGAGCCACAGACCTCGTTTCTACCCCCGCCCCTCTGCTTAGACCTTTGGCAAGTGGCTTAACTTCTCCCATCTTCAGCGTCCCCATGTGCTCAAAATGAAGGAAATCATCCTCAAAATGGAGGGAAGCAGGTGCTTGAAGAATCTGTTCTTGTTACATGAGTAGCACCTGTACAAGTGATAATGTCGACTGAATAGGTACCAAATTTAGAGAGAAGCTTTTACAGTTTTCTCTATTGCTTGACGCAAACTTACGTATTACCTCCTGGTGTCTGTAAAAAGGGAGGTCATAATGGAGCCTCAAGGAAGGCTGTTTTGAGGATCAAATAGGATCATGCATATCAAGTGTTTAAACAGTTAACTATTTTTATTACACTTAAAAGAACAGAGGTTAATTTTCTTTGCGACTATCTAGAAACTATTCATTTTGGGCCAGGGCAGTATCTACTATCCCGTGGTCTTGAGCAAGTTATCCCTGGCAGGATAATCATGGAATAGGAGCCTTCAGGGTTTGTCCTAGGTCACATTCTATGTGTTGTCTTCGCACCTCTGTGATGAAGGGTTCACGCTAACCAGGTAGTGGGTGGTAGCTCTTTCCCTGTGTACATGTGCATCCCTGCCTGTTCCCTGCCCCAAATCACTGTGTGGAATTCCTGTGTCTGGTGGTCAAGGGGCACAGGAGGGTGGTCTCGGTCTGAATTGTGTCACTGACTTGGGGCTGCAGCCTTGGGAGCTCCACTCTGATCCGGGGGTGCCCACGTAGCAGAGGTTGCAGTTTTCCAGCTGCTCTGTGGTCACTCCAGGACCTTGTGTCCTGGAGCAGTTTGCTTTTACAGAGAAAGTTGGATGGCATGTTCTGTTTTCCCATCTTGAAATTATACAATAAACTTTGTTTTCCAGATGAATTTCCTCTGCTGACAACCAAACGTGTTTTCTGGAAGGGTGTTTTGGAGGAGTTGCTGTGGTTTATCAAGGTAAAGAAATTGCTGCTATTGGAAATCAATAATCTGTTCTCAGTACAGCATCAGCTAGATCCTTTTAAAAGTCACACCATGTCACTCCTCGGCCTAAAGCCCTTAATGGCTCCAATTTCACTTAGTAGGAGCCAAGGTCCTTACCATCCGGTCTCAGCTCTGGCCTCCGCGAGAGTCCCGCTCACTCTGCCCCTCCCATCCTGGCCTCCTTGCTAATCTTCGAGCACACCAGGACATTCCCACCTAGGGCCCAGGCACCCGCTGGTCCTGCTCCCTGGAACCTTCTGCTCCATGTAGCATGACTCGCTCCCTCACCCTCAAGTCTCTGTTCAGTGAGCTTTCCCTGCCTCGGATCTAAAACTGTGATTACCTCCTCACCCTCTCCTCCCACCCCTCCTTTGTTTTCTCTACAGAGAAATACCTTATGTATAAGGTCTGCCCTCCCCCTTTACCCCCTTCAAGGGTGAAGGCAGACAATCAATGAAATAAAATAAATCAAAAAAAAAATTTTTTTTTTTAAATTTAGAAAAGTGTTAGAAGCTCCATGAGGGCAGAGAATTTCTCTTGTCCACTGTTGCATCCCCTGAGACACAGCCTGCCACACAGTAGGCACTCAGCATGAGTGATCACTGAATATAGATCCCAACTGTGCTCTCGTGTTGGGATAAGCTGGAAGGGTCTCTTGAGTAACAAGCTAGAGTGCCGTGATGGCAGCAGCCACACCTGGGCTTCCCCTCGCTCCATCTGGTTCAGACCAGTGATATTCTGGCCAGTGCTGGTCACAGGGTACCTGAGGAAATGGGCTCTGTTCTGGGCTGGGCTAGAGGTTGGGATCCCTTCTACAGGGCACTTATGTGGCTTGTATTGTCTTGGGCCAAAGCAGGCCCAAGACCTCTTAACACCTTTTAGAAAAGGTTTAGATTTGGATTCAATCCAGTCTCCCTTAGTTCTGTATTCTCGGGGTATTTTCTTCTGCATTGGCCTATCTCAACTGACAGCGAGCTTCTACTTCCAAATACATCAGCGCAAATCTCAGAAGAGGACGTTTGTAAAGCAGCTAGAGCCCAGTCTGAATAGATGGGAAGGGAGACTTTTGAAGCCACATGCGAAGGGTTGAGAAATGAGTTGTTGGAAGTGAAAAAAATTAGTACAAACTCAGTGACAGAAAGGGAGGAACTGAGATGCTCAGAAATAAAATGTATTCGCTTGTTTTATCTTAAAGCTTGAGTGCAGGATTCTAATAAATCCTTGTCAGGAACACATCAGACTCAACCTCTGATCATCACTCCATGGGTGACTCAAAAATACAGGAGTTAGGGATTTC
Organism: Neophocaena asiaeorientalis asiaeorientalis; assembly: GCF_003031525.2. Taxonomy (NCBI): domain Eukaryota; kingdom Metazoa; phylum Chordata; class Mammalia; order Artiodactyla; family Phocoenidae; genus Neophocaena; species Neophocaena asiaeorientalis. The sequence continues at coordinate 5,025,654 of NW_020174563.1, forward strand.
CCTGGCAGTCCAGTGGTTAAGACTCCGTGCTTCCACTGCAGGGGGCACGGGTTTGACCCTTGGTCGAGGAAGTTCCACGTGCTGTGCGGTGCAAAAAAAAAAAAAAAATACGGCAGTCAGAGCTTACCTGCACTTCAGCTGGGATCTTTGGGCAATATGGAGATGTATGGTCTGTGCAATAGTTAATATTGGGTCGAGTGCCAAGCGTTTTGCTTGTATTTTCTACTCACAGTAATATGGGTGGTGGTTACTACTGCTGTGCTCTTTTTTGGGTGCAGATGGTGAGTCTAGAGGGGTCAGGAAGCTGGTCAGAGAAGGGAGGAAGAGAGGCATGGGGCCCAGGTGTGTGTGGCCTCATAGCCTTGCTTGGAACCTTACAGCGTATCATACCCAGAGGCTGGTGGGGTCTGTCCTTGACCTGGATGCACCATCAGGATAAAGGCTAGGATGACATGGGCCAAATCTAATGAGGTAAAATACATGAGGAAAATAAAGCTTGTACTTGGCACCAAAAAAAAAAAAAAAACCCCCCAAAACCCACACCTTAACTTTGCGAATATAGGTTGGGGGTAAACATGACTTGATAGTGGCACTTGTAAGATGTATGACTGACATATTTGCCAGAAAAGCTAAGACTGATTAGGCCAATCAGCGGAAATATCTGATATACCAGGTCTAAGATACACCAAACAGATTGCACATGAGGCATTAGATTCATCCTGGGGTATCACACTTAGACACAGAACACATTTAGTTAAGAAACACAAAACTGTTAGATGAGATGGAAGTAGTTAAAGGACTTGGAGGTGTTTCGAATTTTAGTTGAGGGGAATAGGAAAAACGATTGGAGATCGTGATTGCAAAGAAGGATTGGACCATCCTGGGGGCCCTCAGAAAGTTTGGACTGGGACCAGCCTGCTTAATGATGGGATGTGTCAGGTGCTGTCCCCTGTCTGTCAGCACAGGCCCACTTAGGGGGAGGCTTTTGGGGGATCGACTGATGGCATAGAATTCACTGGATGCTGCTCTCTCCCATCTCTTCCAGGGATCCACAAACGCTAAGGAGCTGTCTTCCAAGGGAGTGAAAATCTGGGATGCAAATGGGTCCCGAGACTTCTTGGACAGCCTGGGATTCTCCACCAGAGCAGAAGGGGATTTAGGCCCAGTTTATGGCTTTCAGTGGAGGCATTTTGGGGCTGAATACAAAGAGATGGATTCAGGTGAGGAGACAGAGTGGGGCCTCAGATTTCCTGAGTGCCTCTCACAGCCTGAGTTTGTTCCATTGTTGCAAGTGAAGCCTGGGGGATAGGAAACCGGAGATGGGGAAGTGGATGTATAACTTGGACCTTGTGAGGGGCGCTTCAGATTCAGGTGGAGGATCAGGTCAGATCATAGCAGGGTGGTTAGCACTTGCTGGGTCTTAGCACCTTCCATACCTTGTTCATCAGCAGATAGTGACCCGGTTGGTGGTTGGTCAGTGTGTTGGGTGTAGGGTTGGAAGTTCATCTGGGGGACAAGAGTGTCAGGGATTGCCCTGTGGCGGCCTTGATCTTCCCTTTTAAAGACTGAGCTGCCCAGCACACTGTAGTGGTGCTGGGGACCGGTCTCTGGTCACCCTCTCTTCCCCGTCCTGGTGAGATGGAGGAAGGTGAAACATCTCACCCCTGGGCGCCCACCCTCCTCTGTCACTTAGTGGCTCCACTTGCTGACTGTCACAGAATCCAGTCCAGGTCCTTTGACCCTTCCTGTCCCCCCATCCCTAGGTCAGGAGTTGCAAAAGCAAATGCCTACCTCGGGGTGGGTGTGTGTGTGCGGGCACGCCGTGCATGTGCATACACACAGGAAGTAACAGTTTGCTGGCTGGGCAAAAACCAGTTACCTGGAAAGCCTGTGCCATCTAAAGGGGACAGTCACACCTCAGCTCTAGCCAGCTGGAGGGATTTGGGCCTGATGTTGGGTTTTTCAATAAATGGCTAAGTCTTTGGAATGGTGGCAACTTTGGTAAGTTCAAAATGCTATGCCAACCTGAAATAGGCAAATTCACAGAGACCAAAAGTGGATGGGGAGTTGTTTAATGGGTACAGAATTTCAGTTTAGGAAAATGAAGAAGATTTAGAATGGATAGTGGTGATGGTTGCACAACATTGGGAATGTACTTAACGCCACCGACTGCACACCTTTAAATGGTTAAAATGGTCAACTTAATGTTATATAAATTTTGCCACACACCAAAAAAAATGCTCTGTGGGCCAGTTTCTCTGCAGGTGAATGGTCTTTCTGTTGTTAGAATGTAGCCCCCGTCCTAGGACATCCTCAGGATGTGAGGCTACACCCCTGGCTTAATTGTGCCTTAAATCCTGCCTCATGTTCAATTATTTATTCTTCCTTGAGGGACCTGATGAAATTATGGCCTTAGTTTAGAGTTCTATGAACGCTTAGCTGTTGGATTTCAGTACAAGAGTTTTTGTTTTGTTTTGTTTTTAATTTTTACCCTGAAATAATTATAGGTTCACAGGAAATTGCCCAAGAAAATGTAACCTCTCACATAAATTAACATTTGTAAAACCCACAGCACTTACCAGATTTCTCCAGCTTTATAGATTTGTGTGCAATTTTAGCACCTATAGATTTATGTAACCACCACCACAATCAAGATACAGAACTGTTCCTTCACAGTTCATCTTCTTTTAAATCTTTGATGTTACTTTTCTGGAACTGTGATGGTGATAGGACTTTCTTCCCCAAATTTAGAACTACTGGACTTGAGCATAGTCTGACTCCAATAAGTGGAAGTTTAACCAGAGGGATGTGAAGCTCTGCACATCTCGGCTTCCAGTTCATTTCAGAAGGAGGCAGGGACTTAAAAGTCCAGAGACCAGAAATGGGACAAAAGTATAAGGTGGTATAATAATTAGAGGTTTCCTGATATTTACAGTCAGTAGGTATTTGGCTGTTAAATTGTAATTTTAGGTGGGAGTGTTGGAAGGATAGTGTCTAGATGACAAAAAGGAATTCTCATCCTCTGTTAGTTGGACCGTGTATTGTAGGGTAAATTAGTGAAGATCCAGCCCTGTGCCTGGCAGTGGAGCGTGACAAGATTGGTTGATGGTATAGAGACTACGTCCTGTGGGGACCACTGGAAGAAACAGATTGTTGAGGCTGAAGAAGGTTAGTGATAGGAGAAGGGGGAGGAGGGGCACCACGGCCAAGTATTTAAAGGACTCTTAAGTAGGTAAGAAATAGACATTGTTATGGTTCCAGAGGACAGACCTAGGAGCCAAGACTCAATATAACCCGACAAAATATAAGACATTTGTATTGTTCATTGGCTGTCGTGTAACTGCGCCAGGGGAGGCCGTGGGAGGACAGTGTGGTCGATGACCTCCGAGACCCTCTCATGGGATGCTGTGATTTACGTGTGACGTGTTCTTTTTGCCAATTCTGCAGATTATTCAGATCAAGGAGTAGATCAACTGCAAAAAGTGATTGACACAATCAAAACCAACCCTGACGACAGAAGAATCATCCTGTGTGCTTGGAATCCAAAAGGTTGATTGCATCCCAGTCACCCTGCCATGTCTTAACTGTACCTCCTGCAGAGGCTGCCCGGCTGCCCCTGTGACCCTGGCCATGTCGCACGTGGTCCCATTTTCACCTTCAGAGGGTGAGGTTGGGCCCAGATGAAATTTGTATTTTATGGGCTTTAAATTGCCTATAAAAATACACATGAAAATTTTAACATTTTAAATTGAGGCAGATGGAATTTCAGATCACCTCCCCCTCACTATTATGAACATTTTAAACAATTATATTGTAAAACTAAACTCTACCAAGGTGTACTAAATACCCAGAGTGGAATATTTGCATTTATGATAGAGATTTTGAATACGGGAAGGTGTGCCTGAGTGGCCAATATCCTGTGGCCCCTGCAAATGAATTCATTCCTCCTATACTTGTGGTTTGGTGCCATGGTGGTAGCACAAGTAATTCATTTCAGCTCGGGTAGAAGAGCATGGCTTCAGTTGTCAGCATGCATCCACAGAAGTCTCACGTTGATGGACAGGTCGCTGTTGTCGACCGTATGCCATCCCTGGGGTTGGAACGGTCTGTGAGGGTCACGGGGGTCGCTGGCGCAGTGGCTCTTTCTCACCATCTCTGCTGTATGAGTTGGTTCTGTTTCGCTTTGCCTAGAGCTGTGTTCTTTAAAACCACTGCCCCTCCTGACTTTCCTCTGCCATCTCCTCAGATCTCCCTCTCATGGCCCTACCCCCGTGCCATGCCCTTTGCCAGTTCTACGTAGTGAACGGTGAGCTGTCCTGCCAGCTGTACCAGAGGTCAGGAGACATGGGCCTGGGTGTGCCCTTCAACATCGCCAGCTACGCCCTGCTCACCTACATGATCGCACACATCACGGGCCTGAAGGTGGGCTCCTCTCAGGGAGGAACGGGTTTTGCCAGCCTAAAGCACTGAGCTCTTATTTTTAATGATTTTTTTTAAAAATTTATTTTTGGCTGCATTGGGTCTGCGTTGCTGTGCGCGGGCTTTCTCTAGTTGCGGCGAGCGGGGACTACTCTTTGTTGCGGTGCATGGGCTTCTCATTGTGGTGGCTTCTCTTTTGTGGAGCGTGGGCTCTAGGCGCATGGGCTTCAGTAGTTGTGGCACGTGGGCTCAGTAGTTGTGGCTCACGGGCTCTAGAGCGCAGGCTCAGTAGTTGTGGCACACGGGCTTAGTTGCTCCGTAGCATGTGGGATCTTCCCAGGCCAGGGCTCAAACCTGTGTCCCCTGCATCGGCAGGCAGATTCTTAACCATTGTGCCACCAGGCAAGTCCCAAGCACTGAGCTCTTAGATCCTGTAACGTGGAAGAACTAATTGCAGAGAATTTCATCTCCAATTAGTCTTTAAATATGATAGATGTAAATGAGGAACTGGCTTACTCTGTAACCTCCTTGGAGCTTTCCCGTCCTTTTGCTCTGTATAAACTAACGGGATCATATAGGTTATTTATTATAACTTTGATGAATCAACTTTTCTCAAAATTGACGCTGGTTAAATTCCTTGTGAAAAGCTTTGGGATGTCTGCATACTCTGTATCATGTGTTTTTACATGATGTGTTTTAAAGGAATTCAAACTAAAGCATTTACTGTTCTGCTTTCTCCCGTGGGGTTTAGCCAGGTGACTTTGTACACACTTTGGGAGATGCACACATTTACCTGAATCACATTGAGCCGCTGAAAATTCAGGTAAGAAATGTTTCTGTCACACTTTGGGGTTTGGTACCTTCTCTTGATAAAAGGTCGATATGGAAAACATCCCTCCTGTAATAAGTGTTCTCCTCAGTGCTCTGACAGAGATAAGAGGACCTGCTTCCAGGTTTGCGGGTGGTGGTGGGCAGGCAGGGACAAGGCAGACAGGCCTCAATGGCCACAGACACTTTACATGACACGTGCTGTGAGGTATTAAGTACCAGTACCAGGAGGTACCGGTACCAGAGGAGGCGGCCACAGACACTCACGTGCTGTGAGGTATTAAGTACCAGTACCAGGAGGTACCAGTACCGGAGGTACCAGTACCAGAGGTACCAGTACCAGAGGAGGAGCCATCTTTGGACCAGAAGGTTTAGGACCTTCCCAGAGGTGGCATTTTAATTCATTCTTTTACTTGGAAGAGTGTTTAAATGCAAATATTTTCCCTTAGTTTTATGCTAACATACAGTATTTAGGTCTGAACTTTGAAAAGTCTGTGTTCACTTCCATAATTTACAGCAGCCAACAAAGGATTTGTTTTGGGGATGTTTTTTGTTGTTGTTTTTTTAATTGAAGTATAGTTGATTTACAGTGTTGTATTAATTACTGTTGTACAGCAAACTCAGTTATACATGTATATACATTTTTTTCATATTCTTTTCCATTATGGTTTCACAGGATATTGAATATACTTCTCTGTACTATACAGTAGGACCTTGTTTATCCATTTATATATACTAGTTTGCATCTGTTAATCCTGAACTCCCACCCCTTCCCCACCTTGGCAACCACCAGTCTATTCTCTCTGTTTGTGTTTCTGTTTCATAGATAGGTTCATTTCTGTCATATTTTAGATTTCACATGAGTGATATCTCATGGTATTTGCCTGTCCCTTTCTGACTTCACTTAGTATGATAATCTCCAGTTGCATCCATGTTGCTGCAAGTGGCATTATTTCATTCTTTTTTATGGCTGAGTAGTAGTCCATTGTATGTATAGATGTATCACATCTTCTTTATCCATTCATCTGTCCGACATTTAGCTTGTTTCCATGTCTTGGCTATTGTGAATAGTGCTGCTGTGAACATAGAGGTGCATGTATCCTTGAATTAGTTTTGTCTGGATATATGCCCAGGAGTGGGATTGATGGATTATATGGTAATATTATTTTCCATTTTCTGAGGAACCTCCATATTTTCCACAGTGGCTGCACCAACTTACATTCCCACCAACAGTGTAGGAGGTTTCCCTTTTCTCCACACCCTCTCCAGCATTTATTTGTAGACTTTATAAAAATTTTTTTTGTGGTTTGCGGGCCTCTCACTGTTGTGGCCTCTCCCGCTGTGGAGCACAGGCTCTGGACGCGCAGGCTCAGCGGCCATGGCTCACGGGCCCAGCCGCTCCGCGGCACGTGGGATCCTCCCAGACCGAGGCATGAACCCGTGTCCCCTGCATCGGCAGGCGGACTCTCAACCACTGCGCCACCAGGGAAGCCCGTAGACTTTTTAATGAGGCCATTCTAACTGGTGTGAGATAGTACTTCATTTTAGTTTTGATTTGCATTTCTGTAATAATCAGCAATATTGAGCATCTTTTCATGTGCCTATTGGCTATCTGTGTTTCTTCTGTGGAGAAATGTCTTTTGGTGTTGTTTATGGTTTCCTTTGCTATGCAAAAGTTTGTAGTTAGTTTAGGTCCCATTTGTTTATTTTTATTTCCATCGCTTTGGGAGACTGACCTAAGAACATTGATGCAATTTATGTCAGAATATTTTACCTATGTTCTCTTCTACGTGTTTTATGGGGTCATGTCTTATGTATTTCCAACAAAGGATGATTTAAGATGGCAATAAAAATATGAGTGTGCTTAATGAACCTCAAGGAAAAGAATTCAAACCAAAAACCTTTAGCCCCTTCTGGATTAGGTCTGGGTTTGGCAAGTCTTTGAGGAGCTTGGCTGCTGTGATTAGAGGGTGACCCAGGGCTCATCCAAATGCTCCTCTCTGGCAGTCTGCTCCAGTCATGCTGGACGGAATGCTATGTGTGGTCGTGACCTGTGTCCATGTCCTCATTGCTGCTGTCTGTTCATCCCAGGAGTCCTGGCTTGCATCCCTTTCTGTTGTCAACACGTGTCATCTTCTTTGCCCTTTCTGCCAGGGACAGTTGGGCTAGGGTTCAAGGGACTCCAGTAACCATTCTGTAGCTACTTTTTATTAAAGTAGAAGACTAGGCCCTGTCTTTAACAAATTTACCAAGAGCAGTCGATTATAAGAACTTAAACCTGGTGAGCCACCAAGGCTCCTGACACCATGTGATTCTACTGAACACCCTTCACTCTCCATGTGGGCGAGAGAATTGGTCAGCAGCATTGAATAACCAGGGACAAGGTATCTGTAGTATTCCACCCCTGAAAAATAATATTGATACTTTATTGGTAAAATACTGTTATTTGTTTCATGAAGGGACACAGGGAGCAAAATTAAAGCAGGTTGTATGGATCTGGCAAAATAATGGCCTTATGTGTTTTTAGCTCCAGCGAGAACCAAGGGCTTTCCCCAAGCTCAAAATCCTTCGAAAAGTTGAGAAAATTGATGACTTCAAGGCTGAAGACTTTCAGATTGAAGGCTACAATCCTCACCCGACCATTAAAATGGAAATGGCTGTATAGAGTGCTTTTGAAGGAGTTGTTTGAAGGATATTTACACCTAGGTGAAAGTTCATTTTGCTCTAAAGGAGAAGGAACTAGGTCAAAACCTGTTGGTGATCTATCAGTTATTATTAACTTTTAAGGATGTTGCCACTGGCAAATAGAACTGTGCTGGTTCTCTTAGTAATAAAAGACCTGGAGTTAGGGTAACTCACTGAGGATGTATGTAAATGTAGAGATTGTGAATACAGACAGGAAAGAGAAAATATATATACTCTTAATTCAAACTTTGTTTTTATGAAAATGGTCAGTGAATTTCAAGAATTATGTATAACTATTGCCCAAATTGGAGCAAGCTGGATAACACCATCAGTCATAATGCCTAGTGTGGTTATGAACATATAAAAGTTATATTTGTTTTATATCTTGCTGTAATGTTCTGCATTCATGTTTTGTTTTTTAATTCCATGTTGCCATTTATCTGCTCAGTTCCTGCCTAAAACAGATTTAACTGAACCCTCCTAAACAAACATACCTGTGCTGTGTTCTCTTGGATGCTGCTTAGATGGGTAAGGTATATTTTAGAAATGCTGACTAAGCTATATTTCACCCTATTTTTCTATGATTCATCTAATTCTAGCTGCATTTTATCATTAAAATACAATGATTATTTGGGATAAAGGCTTTAAGGGTTATAAAAATAGTCTATGAAATATCCCTTTACCCTCATTAGCTTCAGCATGAATTCTCTAATAACGTGCTTAGACTGAGCAAGAGAAAGATGCTAAACCACCTCAGGGCTGATCAGTGAATGTTTTTACCTTTGCTGCATATCAGATACCCCATAGTGCTGCATGACTGTTTTATTATGCTAATTTATGACAAGTGTGTTTTTAAAAAGATTAAGGAATTATTCCAACATGCTGCTTATTTTCAAAGTTTAATGTCTAGGTACCAGCACTTGATAGAAATTTTCACATCTTCCTGGACTTTGAGACAGTTGGATCTACTTTTGTTTAAAGATTACATAGGAGAATGTTTTTGGCTGAAAGAATCAAGTAATGATGACTAAGCTGATGCCTGAGGTTAGTATGACTTTCAGCTGAACTTGCTCTGATTGGTAGGATGAATTTTTTTAAGCCTTTTCACTTAAAGCAAAAGCTGTTAAGCATTCAGCTCTAATTCCCTTGAGCAGCAAGGAGCTTCTCCCAAACTTCGCCATCTGGATACTGGTGTTTCTTTACAGATTCCTCCTTCATTTCTGTTGAATAACCAGCATCCTATCAAAGACAAAAAATGGAATCATGTTAATAACCACCTAGAACAAAAGTCATTTATTTTACTTATTTCTGCTGTTCCTAGAAATGCTTTTAAATCTAAGTCAGAGGCAACTGAATTAATGTTTTAAAAATAAGTTTGCAGGTTGTTTGAAATGGGGGAGAGGGACGTACTTTATTGGCTGCTTCTCAGGATTAGTGAACTATTCACACTTCCTTTGATAGTTCAACCTCTGTTGGTGAAAATGAGCCCCGATCTCTTGAACAGACGGATAAATGGCGCAGATAACACAACTGCAGTCAAAACCTTTCACTAACTTGCTAGATGGTGCCGGGGTTTTTTTTTTTAGTTTTGTTTTGTTTGGGGCAGGAAGGACCCAAGGAGTGCATGTTTTCAGGTCCAGCTGGTGAGGAAAGGCTGGCGTGAGAGAAGCCTTGTCAGGGGCATCCTGACCTTCAGGCCTGGGGAATTTGACTAAAGAAAGAGCCATATGAAAAAAAAAAAAAAAAAAAAAGATATGTTTCTAGATATTGAAAACAGACTTGAAGGAGACAAAGCTTTGTGCTCTGGGGTCTAGCTCCTGAGAAGAGTAGGGCAGGGCTGGCAGTGCCTCCTCGGGGGTGGGGGTGGGGCCTCCCTGGCCAAACTCACCTTAGGAGGCATGTAGGAAGCCTTCTTGATTATCACGGGGTACTTGAAGTGTTCGTGCAGGTGGTCGACGTATTCACACATCCTGGGAGGAAGGAATCGGGTTGGGGTAAAAATGCCTTCAGTTAGGTAGTTCATGTGGTGCTGTTAGGGCAAAGGGGCGAGCACCACTAAGAAAGGATGGACTCTGCCAAGGCTTGGCTGATACCATGTATTTCTATGTAAGTCCCTCAGCCTCTGGACTTGAGTTTCTTCTCTAAGGTAAAGCAGTATGGGGGATTGGATGAAATGAACTGTGAAGTATCTTTTAACTTAAGGTTTTGTGAACCAAAAGGCATCAATTTAGACTTAGACGTATCTGGGATTATTTGGGTGCCTCTAGCCAAAAGGTGAACAGATTAAAGTCACCAAATGAGGTCCCTTCCAGCTACACGAATGACTTAGAAGAGCACAGGTTTTAGGATCAGACCAATCTGTTCAAACTTGGTGTCAGCCACTGTCTAGTTTTGTGACTTGGGGCAAGTGACCTAACTCTACTGCCTTACTTCAGCCATTGGTTAATGAACAGCTGAGATGAGCAGGCCGTGTGTCCAGTGCTGGGGACACAAAGGAACTGGTAAGAGAGGGCCTTGTGGTTTCAATGGCTGTAGATACCAAGTTGTTGACTATAATATGTACTGTGTATAATCTAGAACAGGCTACAGATGAAGAACCGGCCCCTTGGGAGAGGACAGTGGGCTTTGAAGAATGAATAGAAGCAGTGCTCCACACACAGGGTTACAAAGCAGGTGACAGCACACGGCATCTGTGTCTGGTGGCTGTCCCTCCTGCATGGTGGCATTCCCAAGCAGTGAGGTCTGCTTTCAGGGGGTGGCATAAGGTTCTCACCCACTCATGGGCGGGCATAGTGCCCAGTGGGTCAGAGCTGACCCTCTTTTGTATTCCTCAGAACTTTGCAGGACCTGTCAAGGTTGGTTAGGAGTGTTCGTTTGTCTAGTTTAAAATATCTCAGGTTTAAATACCCAGCTGCAGAAAGAACCATTACTTTATAGTTGAAGTCCCCATAGACCCTCACAGGTCCCACTTCTCAGTCCTGAACTTGATGTTCACCTTTCCCGTGCATGTCCTCATGCTTTCACTGTATACTCCTAGTGATCTTTCTGCACCATCGCATTTAAGTCTTGGAGGAGAGAAAGGCATAATAAAGTTGCATGTCTGCAGGTGACTGTAAGGAGACTGTCCTAATTTAAAGCTCACCTGGCACATGTTGAGAAATAAGATGGAACTAAAAGATGCAGCCAGATCCTGAAGACTCCAGTGTTGGGAAGAAATTGGACAGAAGCAGAGAGTATACATATGAAAGCGGGGCTTTAGAAAGTCAGAAACAGGAGCTGTTTCTGGTTTCCATTTGGTTGTAGACTCTCCCCATCCCCCTTATGTACCTAGAAAACAGTAAGTCAGCTACCAGGAACCCACCCTCTAGAAGAAAAAAGACTATTCAGTAGTGGGTCTCAAACTGCCTTTGAGTTATGGGATGTGCCAGTGGCCAGGGGTCTGGCCTGGATTGAGACACAGTACTGAAGTTAATGCCACATCACTGACCTGTCTTTGAGGCTTGCAGAGACTGATATGAAGTCAAATATAATCAGGTGCTGCACCAGTTCACAGAGGCCAACTCCACCAGCATGCGGGCACACAGGAACTAAAAGTGAAGACAGATTTCCACTGAGTGCTAAGTAGGGCAGCGAGGGAGAAGTGAAGGAGAACCTGTGGCTTTTCTTGTTGCCTGCAGGTGATTAAATCGTTAATATTTAGGAATGAAAATCATCAAGGATTCCCTGATTAAGCCAAAAAAAAAGTCAAAATGGGAAACTCCAGAGGGAACCAGGCAGGGAAATGGTGTTTGGTCCACGACCCCGCGGTGCCCTTACTGTCAAACTTTTTGGCCATCAGCAGCACTGAGAGGTTCTCGTTTACACTCCCCAGCCTGCAGCTGTCGATCTGGAGAAACTGCAGGGCTTTTGCCTGTAGGAGTTGCTTAAATATCACTCTATTGTGGCACTGGAAATAGAATTAAAATACACCAACAGAAGAGTCAGCCTCAGCCTTCAGGATCTATATACCTGGCACTGCCCCCATTCCAAGTCTCTCATTGGTGGCCTCCTGGAAGCCCGGACTGTATTCATTTTTTGTTCTCACTTGGCATGAGGTGAGCCCTGACAGGCCAGGCGGGGACCTTCTGATCACTTTGTTACAGATTTGCTGGCGGAACCACGTGTGTGTCATGGAAAAGTCACACCACTCGCCATCTATCAGTGCATAACCGCCACCTCTAAGTGGGAGATACAGCATCAGGATGAAACAAGGGGATGGCGATGAGCAGGTGGCACGGGCGACAAAACAGAAGCGTGGCAGAGCGGCACTGCTCCTTTTGCTGGGAGAGCCGAGAATCTGTTCCCTCACACAGCTCTACTCGTGGGCCGCCTGCCGCGGGCTTTGGCAGGCGCTTGTGCTTCGTTTATAAGCACGAAAAGGGAACGCAATCATGTTTACCCAGTTTGGAAGCTGGCTTTCTTAGAACCACATGGTGCACATTAGGCCTCTGCAGCTTTAAATTGCTGCCTTGTAAATTCCGATGAGCTACTTTGAAAAAGATAAATGACCTTAGTCATAGGAATTGTAGAAGAACATGCAAACTCGACTATATATATGTCTTACTCCAGACTATGAAGTGGTCTAAGGTGACCCAATTTCTAAGATGAAGAAAATCTCCCAACTCAGAACAACAACACAGGTGATGTAGCCTAGCGTATGCCAGTGTCCCCAGTCAGCGGCCAGTGTGTGCTGACCCTGAGGAGACATCTCTTACCTGTTCTCCAGTGGCAACGCCAATTCCCAGGGGGACCAGTGCCTGTAAAATATAAGGCAATCTGATGTTATTTTCCTGTTTTTGAACTGAGACTCCTAATGTTTAAAAATATTTAGAGCTGTTCAGCTATTTAGAGCTGAAGAAGGAAACAGCCCTGCCCTCGAGCCGTGTGAAGTTTAAGGAGCCACAGAAAGTGGTAGAGCGGGTGGGGGAGGTGCACTGGGCCATCTCTGTCTGACGCCAGCACGTGTTCCATCCCACAACCAGTTCCTGATTTCTCACCCATCTGGCAGCCTTTGGTTTAAATAGGGCTGCTCATGGAGCTCGCTCTGTCAGAGGATGCAAAAATATAGGGCTCCCAGAAGTTACACTTTCTCCTTATGAGTGACCCACCTGGCACTCTGGCTTATAGATCTGTGCTGTGAACCCGGCTAATGGGAGACTCCCTGAGAGACAGGATATTTCTCACATATTCTTACATATGAAAGGGAGAGAAAGCTGGCCCAAATTCAGGTGAGTTTGCCCAGGAAGCGCCCTGGTTAAAGGGCTCTGTGGAAACAGATGGGCAGGCTTCTCATGGGGAGGCCTGACCTTGACATTAGCTAAGCAAACCTTTGCTTGTGAATCAGCCAGAGGAATCTACACTTTGTTTCAATCTGGGTGAGTAAAATATTTGAGTATCAGTCAGATTTCTGTATTTATAAAGTATGGGAATCAGGTCTGTTAACCTTTGGATTGCTGGTAGCCTTTCAACTGGTAGCAATTTACTTTCTCTAAAATAAATAGAACTGTGAAAGGGAATAAGCCCAGGAATCTTAGGATCTGTGACCACCACTCTAGCAGCAGCAGCAGGTTTTTTACCTTGGAAATGGTGGCATGCCCCAGAATGTCATCAGGGGAGGTGGGCTCCTCAATCCACAGGGGCTTGAACTCCGCCAGCTTCGCCACCCACTCCACGGCCTCGGGCACATCCCAGCGCTGGTTGGCATCCATCATCTGAAAGGAGGGAGAGACCCTTCATGGGGAGGTGTGCCCGCTGCTGACCTTGCTGCAGGCTGTGGCTCCCAGGGAGGAAACGCTGTCACTTGGTGCCCCTGACTGCTGGGGCCCAGCACACACCCCTAACAAAGGGAGCCCGAGAGCAGCCACCAAGACGAACTCTGGCTCCAGATACTGTCTCAGAGGAGATGCAAGTTGCTCAGGGAGCCACTGTGAGGTCCAGAAGTGCTTGCTGGCCCTGGAGCTCCAGCCTGATCTACATTTAGAAACCACCCAAGTACATTTGTCTTGCAGGGTTCATCATTTGTAGGAACTGTTTTATCACATTCTGAATCATGCACAGTTAATACTGAGTTGTTCAATAGTCACTTATTGGCTATTACCTACTATGTGTTTGGCACAATAATAAATAACCCAAACTCTACCATTAATTAGGCATCTACTCCACTAGGCATTTAATGGATTTTGTTCCATTTAATATTTATAATAACTCTATGAGGCAGTTCACATTAACCCATCTTACAGACAAGAAAACATAAGCAGAGAAGTAACTTGCTCAAGGATGATAAGTAAATGGTGAGTTCAAATCCAGGCCTCTCACTCTAAGGCCTGGGCCCTCTGTGTGCAGTGAGACTGCCAGGAAACCAGGTGCTGGGTGTGCAGACAAGAAAGGGCCCCTCCATCCCTGATATCATCCATCATACTTGGAGAAGCCAGACACAGAGATGGAATTCTTTAGTAGAATGTGCTGAGTGGTCAGAGGTCCCTTGTGGGACTCTGTGGGAACCACAGGATAGTGTGCCCAGAATCTATTCCTGTCATAAATTATTTAGATGAGCATGACCTCACAAGACAAAAGTAGCATTAATTCATGTATAAATAATGGGACTTTTGATCTTAGGTCCAGGACTCAAACTTCTATTTTAATATATGAAACATGCCTCCAAAAAGATATAAAAACATCTTATTGTGACTATTTTATGAAAATATTTTATACATAGGAAGAAATGTTTTATAAAAATATGTAGGAATGACTGATCCTTAACATTTATCTCGGCAAAAGTTCCAGCATTTCTTGAGCAATGGCTCCCTGAGACCCACCTACCTGAAGGCAGGTTGGCGGATTTAAGAAGGGGGGGGTTGAATGATTGACATACCGGGGGCACCAATGGGAGACCTGTTTGCTCAAGTGCATCTGTCCTAGCACAAAGGAACAATCCCTAAACCTGATCTTACTGAATTAGTTCCGTAGAATAAAAAACTATCAATCAGCCCCCTCAGTTTTTTGGTTTTTTAAACAATTCGCCTACTCCAAGAGCTCAAAGCTGTACTTCTGACATACGGTGTTAAAATTCCCAATGTTCTTTAATCCTTGCTTGAAACAAGTTGTATTTTGGCCCTGGACAAGGCTTCTCACACACAGCTGCTTACTTCTCAGTGGCAGGGAGGTTACTTACCAGCGTCTTCTCAGGGCCGATCATGTTTCTGATGAGTCGGCATCTACGGATGTCATCCTGGAGATCAGCACCAACTTTTACCTTAAACCTATAAAATAAGTTTGGTCTCGTAATTTAGATCTGTCCCCTGACTTGGCAAAGACACGTGGCTTTTCTGCAGAAGTGACTGTTTCTGTCAATAATTCACAGGTCACATTTTCTAGTAAACTCTTGCCCTTTCCCAATCAATCTTCAGACAAGCCACTCAAAAATAACCCTGTAAGTGTATCTTTTTACTCAGTATCGGGGCAGTAACTCTAAATTACCTGCTGTCCTGAAGTCCAGCAATGGACAGAGCAGCTAGATCTTTAATAACATTAACTGAGTTTTTTGCTGTGCCATGAAGAAGAGTTAAGAACGGAAAAGGCATAGTCAGACTTGGTGGGTGAGCTGGCATCCTCTCCCTCACTCACCAGCCTCTCCTACACACGGACATCAGGCTGCCGCTTTGGAGCCAGGATGGCCCAAGGTCCTTCTCTCCACAACACCCACCCTCTGTGCTGACAAAAAAGCCCCTCTCACAGCCTGTGCTGTTCTCTCCCCTGTGCTCAACACCAAACACACTAAAGATGACCTTTCTATCCTGGGTGGAAGCCTTAGCTTCTGGATGCTGGGCTTCCCATGCTCAGGGGCCTAGGAATCTCTCCTCGGCCTTCTCTGACTCCTAGCGGTGTCTGCTCCAGCCTTTCCTGGGTACATGGAGGGAGGGAAGGTGCCAGCACTTACTGAGCACCTGCTACCAATCCCGGCTGTGCTGGTCCTTCTCAGAGACAGCAACCTTGAGGAGAACCATGAGATATTATGATTCCCATTTTATAGAGAGAAAATGAGGTTCAGAGAGGTTGAACAATTTGCCCATTGTCACACAGCAGGCAGGCACTGCAGGAGATGAAGGGAAAAGGCGTGAAGTTGATTCCAAATCCACCACATCCCAAGCCTCTCCACTGCTTCATGCTGCCTCCATCAAGTTCTCAGTCCCCAACCCTTTACTTAGCTGAGGATTCAACCATAACTCTGCCTCTCACAGGTCAGTGGGTACGCAGATCACCCAGGGATCTTGTTAGAATGCAGGTTCTGATGGAGCAGTTCCTGGGGTGAGGCCCAAGATTCTGCACTTGCTTTTTAAAGTTGATGGGAGATCTTGTTTTTGGTCCTTACTTATTAAGCAACCTATACAAATGGTTTTCTAAATCTACCGCGAGCAGCAGGGCACGCTAGTGCTGCTGCTCCACAGACCACACCTGGAGCGACAGGAGGTGGGTGGCCAGACTGTCGCGCAGAGAGCCTGGTGACGGCTCACAGGCACAATGTCCACCTTGAGCCGCATGGATGGGCTCAGTGACCAGATCAAAAGGTGATGGTCCCTGTGTCCTGCACAGCTTCGGGATTCGGGGCCACTGCCCACCATAGTTTACCCCAAGGAAACCCCAGGATGCCCAGGGGTCCATAACCACGAGGGAGAAGGACAGAAGAGAAGGCAGAGGCTTGGTCTGGAGAGGAGGTGGCCTGGGGAAGAGGGGGGCCAGGCTCTTGGGAGAAGAACTCCGAAGATAATTATTGCGACCAGTGGCTGGAAGTTATAGGGAAGCAAAGGGTCTGCTACATTGAAGCTCTTCTAACACTCAGAGCCTTCCAACAATGCACAAGCGCCCTACAAGCTCGCTGCCTCTGGAGGTTTTCACATAGAAGCTGAATCAACGCTTGTTACTATAGTAAAGAGTAGATTTCTAGATCGGGGCTGGAAATCAATTATCTTTTTCAACTCTGATGTTCCAGGATTCTAACTAGACTCATAGCTCGTCT
This sequence comes from Neophocaena asiaeorientalis asiaeorientalis, assembly GCF_003031525.2. Taxonomy (NCBI): domain Eukaryota; kingdom Metazoa; phylum Chordata; class Mammalia; order Artiodactyla; family Phocoenidae; genus Neophocaena; species Neophocaena asiaeorientalis. The sequence continues at coordinate 5,042,638 of NW_020174563.1, forward strand.
TTGGAGAAAGAGCTTCAGCTGAAATTTCCCTGGTGTGTCCTTACACACCAGACTGCCCCGGGCGAATCCTGGCCTCCTTGGTACCTTTGGATCCTGGCTCTGTCCACCGACCAGCCTCTCTCGCTAACTGGAGAGTCAAGTTCACCCAAATAAGTTACCTGGTCCAGCCGTCCTCCAACGCCTTGCTGCAGAGCTGTGGGGAGAGGAGCAGAGCCATCACCATACACACACTCCTAGATCTAAGCAGCACCTTGGCCATCTCTGATTTGGCTTCACAAATGCTATGGCTGTACCATGAACCAGAAGAATCACCATGTGTTGAAATTCAGAGCAGAAACAGCTTAGCCAACAGAGCATGACCGCTTGGTGACTTTCTTTCCTCATCTCTATGGGAACCATTTCATTAATGGTCACAACATTCCTGGTTGGGGAATGGAGCATTTCTGTCCCTCTTTTTAAAGCCAGGGTGTTCTGTGGCATCCACAGGATGAGTGGATAAAGAGTAACGAACAGAAGCTAGTCTCCCCTCTCTCTCGCTCTCAGCGGCAGGTGAGCACAGGGTGATGGGAAACGGCAGTAAAGCAGGCAGGCGCTGACCACCCACCAGGTGCCACCATGTGCTGCGAGCATCACACCACGGCAGCATTCATCGGAATCCTCAAACCCCCTCCACCCCGGACAGCTATTATTTCCCCACTTCGCAGTGAGGAAACTGAGGCAGAGCACTGTTAGGGCTCACATTGCACCATGTTATGCTGCTGCCTCTGCCCGGGAATCAGCTTCCCCCTCCAGGGCCGAGGTGGGGCTCACCAGCTCACGGGCCCAGCGTCCACAACGGAAACGGCTTTCCTTTTGCTCACGTCCAAGGACCTCCAGGGCAAGGCCTGGGATCCCTAACGATTCAGAAAGGCTAAGAGGAAAACATGACGTCCCTCCAGAAAGCCTGTCTAGAAAACCAGGTTCAAGCACCCACTTGCTTCAGCGTGGTGTCCGAGTAGCCCAGCCAGGCACACGACGTGGTGTAGGCGGGGTAGCCGTGCGCCAGCATTTGCTCTTCTGTGGAAACACAACGCTCGTCAACATTTTTGTGTTTGCGGGACCTTCAGCTTTAGACTTGCCCGTGGCTAAGGCGCTGCCCATGGAGAATCCAGCTGTTCTCCTGCCCGCCCTGCACAGGCACCTGATGGCGGTGCGGATCCCAAGGATGTCACACCCAGGTCCCGGGATACCCTCTGGGACGCCCTGCTGGCCAAGGCCTTGCCCGTGGCGTGTGGCGTAACCCTAAAAACAGCCTTGCTCCCAGCAGTGGCCGAAGTGAACTCTGACCTAAGAGGTCACACCAGGAGGCCGCTGCATCTAGACTCAACCATCTGTCCGTGGGCCTGCTGCAGGGGGATGACGCGAACCCCTGGACACTCAAGGACGGGGACACTCGGAAGTGCACAATGATAGCAAAAATAATGAAGAGAATTTCCTCACAACCCACCTCGCTCTTTTTTCCCAACTTGACCTTTCTGCAGGATTTCTGGAAAAAATAAAAAGCATTATCACTCTTTTAGACAACAAAGCACTCGGCCCTGTTGCTTCCATATAAGAATGGACCAGAAAGCTCCCAGTTCCTGGGGATGACTCACCATAGGCTTCCTCCTCTGTCAGGACGTCAGTGATGTACCTAAAATCTAGGCAGGATACCAGCTTCCTGGGGTCCTGGCAGCAAGACAGCAGGTAGGAAAGGCCCACATCAATTCACAAGTGGATTATGTTTCTAAGAATCTGCTGGACATGGGCTTATTCTGACCGGGAAAGGACCTTTGGGTCCCCTTCTCCTCCCTCCCCGAAGTCGGGGCTTTGGCCTCACTGGGGAGGCCCACATTCTAGGCTGGGTCTCTGGCGAGACCTCCCCACCCCAATCTAAGTCAGTCAGTTTGGAAGCAGGTTGTACTGTGACCAATAGTACTCCGCTGTAACCCTTAAATATCATAAAAGCTCTCAATGCCGAGATTCTGCTTCTTTTAAGACCACTGGCATTGAAACAGGGAACAGGATCCAAAAGAATGAAAAGTCCACAGGTGGGATTTCAGGCACCTTCCTAGTGGCCCCAAATCATTCAGTTCTGGGGGCCACCTCCAGCACCCCTCTGAGAGGCCAACCTTGAGCCTGCAGGTGGCTCAAGAGGTCCACGTCCTTCCCCTTCAGATGGTGCCCCCATGCCACCCGCAACCATGTCAGAGAGATGATGTTACAGCCTCTCATTTTCACTTTCCTCCAGAGAAGAGACAACGTCTGCCGGCCCAACAGTCTTCAAGGCCATGGTTCTTTGTTTTTTCTTTTTTTTTTTAGTAAATTTATTTATTTATTTTATTTTTGGCTGCGTTGGGTCTTCGTTGCTGCACGTGGGCTTTCTCTACCTGCGGCGAGTGGGGGCTACTCTTCGTTGCGGTGCACAGGCTTCTCATTGCGGTGGTTTCTCTTGTTGCAGAGCACAGGCTCTAGGGCACACGGGCTCGGTAGCTGTGGCTTGTGGGCTCCAGAGTGCAGGCTCAGTAGTTGTGGCACACAGGCTTAGTTACTCTGCGGCATGTGGGATCTTCCTGGACTAGGGCTCGAACCCGTGTCCCCTGTACTGGCATGCGGATTCTCAACCATTGCACCACCAGGGAAGTCCCAGGACCTTCGTTTGTTAACCACCAGATTTTCAGCAACCATCTAAGGCATCACCCCAAGCAAGATGATGCTCAGAGAGGTTAAGCAGCATGCTCAAGGTCACACAGCCAGGAAGTGGTGGAGTCCCCAGATTCAAAGCCAGGTCTGCCTGGGTCTGAAGTTCACTCCCCTTAACCTGCCCAGAGTTTTTTCCTCCTTGGCAGCCAGGTGCTCATCCCTGATATCAATAGGTCAAGGAGAAAGGAAACGGCAGGGGCACATCTTTAGAATTCACTGTGGGCTCCTTGCTCAAGAGTCTGATCTGCCATTTGCTCTTGGAGTCAAAGTGACCAGATAATATTTTAATAATAACATCTTGCTCGTCAGAGTTTGTAAAGCACTTTTCTCAATTGGTCTTTAAACCAATTCTATGGAGTTTCTAGAGAAGTTATGATTATCCCCTTTTCACAGTTAGGAAACAAATGGAAACTCAAGAATTTGTGTTACATGTGGAAGCAAGTGCCACAGTGGGGGAGGTGGGACCGTCGGACCTCCCTGCCTGCGTGAGCACAGCTCTTTGTTACTTCAAATACCAGAAAAAGAATATTAGACTTGGGACTTCCCTGGTGGTCCAGTGGTATAGAATCCATCCTGCAATGCAGGGGACGTGGGTTTAATCCCTAGTTGGGGAACTAAGATCCCACATGCCGTGGGGCAACTAAGCCCATGTGCCACAACTACTGAGCCCACGCGCTCTGGAGCCCGCGAGCCACAACTAGAGAGAAGCCCGCATGCCACAACTGGAGAGAAAAAAGACCCACACGCCACAACTGGAGAGAGAAAATACCCACACACCACAACTAGAGAGAAGCCCACATGCCGCAACGAAGAGCCCGCGCGCAGCAAAGAAAGATCCCGTGTGCCACAACTAAAGACCCGACGCAGCCAAAAAAAAAAAAAAGAATATTAGACTTTACTGGGTTTTGCTGGATCAGCACTATAGTGATTGATCCAGAGACAGTGCTGAATGTATTTACTGATTATCAAAAGGCAAGTAATCCATGAAATCCATTTCATTTACAGAAACAATGAGAATATTAAAGAATTTACTTACCATGTCAACAAGTAACTTCCACAGAGGCTTGAAGAAAAGAGAAGATTTGTAAAATGTGTGAAGTACCCAAAACGTGTTAAGTACCCACTTGTCTTCTGACAGTAAATGCACTAGTGGCCAATTCCCACTATCAGACTAACACCTGCCTCCCAGCCCCTCGCCTCTGCCACCCCTTCTTGCTCAGCCCTTTCTAACCTACTCCAACAACAACCTGACTGTGGCCAGTACCTCTCAGCGGAGACGAATAATCGAACAATTCTCCGTATGTCACTTGGGAGCCTGCTGTGCGTTTGCCTTTGCTCGTAGAGGAAGTGTTTGTGCTGCAGGGTCACAGAGGTGCTGCCTGGAGGATTACCTTTCCCTCCTGCTTGGCCCACAGGTCCCACACGGCATTGAGAACGGCCGACGTGGCCAGATGCACCACACCCTTCTCGGGACCGATCTGGTTAGGAAGCAAAACACACCAGCACTTCTTAGAAAAGAAAAAGATATTTAGGTCTTCTAGTCAGGGACATGTTTCATGAATTAAAAGGCAGCGATGGAAACTCACTTCGAGGGTAAGCTCTTTTTCAATAGTTTCTAACCTATAGAAGATTTGCAAGAATAGTGCAAAGAACTCCTATATATTTCTCTCTCTCTCTTTGTATATACATATATACACATATGTACAGAAAAATAAAATATACAATATAAACTTATTTTACTGAGTAATTTGAGAGTAATTGCAAATATCATGCCCCTTTAACCCTAAATACTTCAGAATGTAGCTCCTAAAAACAAGGACATTCTCTTACGTGACCACAGAACAAGGATCAAATTCAGGGAATATAACATTGATAGAATGCTATTACCTACAAAGACAGTCCATAATCAAATTTCACCAACTGTCCCAATAATGTACTTTCTTGTATTCACATATTAGATTTAGCTGACATTTCACTTTAGTCTCTCTTTATCTGGAGCAAATTTTCTTCTTTTTAAAAATGATACCAATATTCTCAAAAAGTACAGGCCAGTTGACTTACACAATGTTCCTCCATCTGGGTTGGTTTGCAGCCCCATCATGATTAGATTGCAACGTTGCCACCACATTTTTTTGTTAGGGCTATTATCTTTTAGCACTTGGGTAAGGCAGTATCCTTTAGGCTTCCCCACTGTGTGGTTACCATTTCCCTTTCTAAGTAAGGAGATTAATATTGCCCCCAAGTTTTAGCATCCATTGGTGATTCTTGCCTTCAATCAATTACAGGTATGGTTGTAATATGGTGGTTTTCTAATGTTACCATTCCTGTTATATTAGTGTGTATTCAATTGTAATGACAAAGTTTCCCTTGTTGGTTGGTTGTTTGCTATCTGAACAGACTCATGGAGTCTTAGGTTGTTATTCAGTGACTTGTACACATCACCACCACATTTCTCTTGATGCTTGAATTGTCCCAGATTCGACCAGTGGGAACTCCTTCGAGGGGATGCTTTAAAAGCAAGTTTCACTTGGTTGGCAGAAGTTAAGAATGAAATTCAAGGCAATGTGGACAATATGCCTTTCTCTGTGCATGGACAGGAGACTGAGCACTTAGGAAAAGACAGAGCTGATGTCAGGAGACATCGGCAAGGTCTCCGCTGCTAGACTGAACTTACTGTGATAAAATCCTCTCTCTAGAACCTCATTTTCTTCATGCTTTGAACTTAGGGTTCAAATATAGCCCTATACACATAAAGGTGCTCTGGTCTTTCTCTTCTTAACCTTTGTTCTTCTCTTACGTTTGTCCTTAATAAGTGCCTCCCACAACTTCAATTCTACTCACGTTATGTCTCCCTTAAAATGGTTGCCCATGGGCTTCCCTGGTGGTGCAGTGGTTGAGAGTCCACCTGCCGATGCAGGGGACGTGGGTTCGTGCCCCGGTCCGGGAGGATCCCACATGCCGCGGAGTGGCTGGACCTGTGAGCCATGGCCGCTGAGCCTGCGCGTCCGGAGCCTGTGCTCCACAACAGGAGAGGCCACAACAGTGAGAGGCCCGCGTACCGCAAAAA
>NW_020174563.1:5048586-5051713 GCF_003031525.2 Neophocaena asiaeorientalis asiaeorientalis
AAAAGGGAAGGCCACAACAATGAGAGGCCCGGGTACCGAAAAAAAAAAAAAAAAAAAAATGTTGCCCATTCAGCACTTTATCCTCTAGAGAGTCTAGACTACTTCTCCCCATCCAGAGAGCAGAGATGAGGTCCGTAAGGGCAGAGATAGCTCTCAGGATCCAAATATGTCCAGATTCAAGTCTTACAGAAAGGAACAGATTACCTCAAAATACTGATTGTCCAAATGGTTCAAGCCCTAATTTATCTGAATAAAATGTTTTACCTTAAAATTGTAAACCTGTCTCTATTTTCACAAATGCTGCAATCAAAGGACATGAGACCTGAGTTATTTATAGAAGTATTTTACAAAACAGGTGCCTTACCCATCTGAGCTGGCTGTCGCTCGTGAGCTGTCTGTAGAAGCCTCTGAAATCACCAACAATGTCCCCGAGGTCCTTGTTAAGCAGGTGGGGGGCCAGGGCATTCACAGCACAGACAACTATTAAAGGGGATTTAATTCTTGTTTAGTTTTGGTGTAAATAAATTAAGACACGCAAGCACCACAAACAATCTAATGTGGGCATTAATGAAAATAGTTTTAAATACAAAAGGTACATGCCTTTAAAAATTGCCCCAAATATGTCTTCTATGGTTGTCATAACTAATAGCACACAATAGAACGACTGTTAATCTATATACTGAGCTTAATTTCTGAAAAGAGCAAACCCATTTTGATTGACAGAGCCATAGATCTGAAAGTTTAAATCATGTTCCCAAATCATTTTCCTGTTCACTTTGTAAAGTGTCCATATGTCAGCTTCAAAACCAAACCTTGCTAATTCATTGTTCCTAAAGAATAAGACTCTGACTTACAGAATTTTTTTTAAAAATGCCTTTTCATCATTGTCAAGTATAGAAAGTATCTTGAATTCACAGCATAACTCTATTAAAAATGAAATGAATTTGCAAATGGCTTAATACTTACATGTAAAACGTTAAACTACATGAAAACACTTTTCATAAACATTAAATTTCTTACCATTGACTTGTGATAGACTACATTTTTCATAACTAATTTCAAAGTTAATCTTCATTTGGGTCAGCATTACCATCAATTACTTATTTTTGGTGTTCTACTTAAAAAAGACTTTACTGTGTTATTTCAGATGAACAAGTAAAGTAACAAACTGTATGGGAAAGATCCTTCTATCCTTTGCTCAGTCTATAAAACAGTCTATGTGTAAAAGGCCAAAATAATCAAACAAAGTCATCAACTTAGCCCTAAAGCAATGAATTTATTATAAAAAATTTTGATCGACTTTTGTTTGGTATAGCCACTGCTTCAATATTAAAATTCTCACATCATTTCACAGGATAGTTGTAGAGGCACAGTTTTACTATCAGTCAGATCTTAGGAGAAAGATGTTTTGAAAGTATTTAAAACATGTTCTTAGGATCTGCTTGGCCTCTGTGTGACGCAGCCCTCAGATGATTCGCACTGGCTCTCACATACAGCATTTAGGGCTGATCCACACTTTCTGTGTTCTCTAGGGCTTTTGTTAATGGAATGCAGACTGATTCCAGTTCAGGTGCTCAGTCCCTGAGTGCTCCTCACTCCTTGATGGTTGGTGCTCTTGGATTAAAGACATCTGAAGAGTAAGTCAGCGACTCAGAGAGTCCGTATCATTATCTGCATCAAACCTCTGTTCTACTGAGATGGTTGCTGAAAACCATGGACTGTTCGCATCACAAAGCAAACACATTTAACAAATGTTAAGGATGGGCTCATCTTTCACAGCTCTAAGAGAAGCGCAAGCAACACTAATACATTCATCTAGAGGATGTGGATTCTCCTCGCTCAAACTGAGGCCACTGCAGGAAGTTTACTAAAATTTGGTGCCTTCCACAGAAATTTGGGCGGTGGTGGTCTGACTCCAGTGTGGAGAACAGTCTGCTTCAGGTGTGCACGTCTGAAGCGATGGGTGGGAAATCCGTCTGGAAACACTCGGCCTTGAAGGCAGCTCCGTGCTGACTGAGGCCAGGGTTCTCTCCTGTGACTACATCTGTCCAGGACTCACTTCCTGGGACCTCCTGCCCGGGAGGGACAAGTCAGTAAAGGCTATGGAGGACCGTGGGTCTGAGCTCTCATGCTGGCAAGAACGCTTATGGCCATTTTTTTATCTTTAAAAATTATGCTTTTTTTCACCTCTTTTTCTTTTCCTATTAAAAGAAACTATATTGGTCTCATTTATACATAAAAAATCAACCATAACTTCCCCGCTCTCTCACATATAGGCGCTTTCTTCACAGTAATGAGGAAAGCATTGTTTTCTTTCTGTTTTCTTGGATCATAAAAGATGATTAGGTAAGTAGGCTGATAAAGGCTGCAGAAGAACCGTGATGAGCTAATGGAATTTTTTTCAACTTTAATTTGAACACCACGTAACACGTTCAGTGAGACGGCAGTGGCAGTGAAAAATGCAACAAGGTTAAAATTAAAATGGGTTCCGTCATGCTGTGGTCTGAAACAGGCGGAAGCCACCTCCATCACCACAAAAGAGCCATTTGTTCCAGGCACAGAGAGGTGGAAATTGATTTCTCCTGCTCGAGGCATCCATTGGGACAGTGTGGGGAGGGGAGGGGAGGGGTCAGGGAGGTCCCCACACAGTGAACTCAGCAACACATCTGTCCCAGGGACCATGTGACAGTGCAGCGTCCCTCCACTGCGGGCCCAGTTCCAGGTCCTGGCTGTTAACAGAGTGGTTCTCATGGCTTGTCCCAGAACACATCTTGTAAGCCTGCTGAGTTTTGTACAAACTTTGGGGGCCGCCCTGTATGGCTGGAGAAAGCAGCTTCATAAAGTGCTCAATTTACACCAGAGAATTAAAGTTGCAGGAGAAGCTGATACACAGCTCAGCAAACTGTGGGGGTCAGCGGTCACTGCCTGGGAGAAAACATCAACAGTGAATGGCTGACTTAGGGGGAGGGGGTCAGGGAATCATTGCCGAGGTGCCTCCTTCTGCCCAGCCAATTCCTAGTTACCCCTCAAGGCTCATCTCAAAACCTCACCGTCCTGACCCTCCTGGACAATGAACTAACCTTCTTTCTGTGTAGCTTGTACTCAAAAAAAAAAAAAAAAAAAAAAA
>NW_020174563.1:5051855-5094161 GCF_003031525.2 Neophocaena asiaeorientalis asiaeorientalis
AAGGCCTTCTCGCACTGCACTATTGATTCTTTTATGTCTGTCTCCCTGAGAAGTTCGTGATTTCCTTCTCCTTGTACGTGGGACTCTGTCCCCTTTCTCTCTCTCTGTTTGTAAAGTCATTTCTGCAGTGCCTGGCAGAGCGCCTAGCACACAGGAGGTGTCTGCGGAAGGCCCAGCTGACGGATGACTGGACGGCAGCCCTGGGAGGAGCTGGAAGAGCCTGATGGCATCCACATAACGCTCAAGAAAGGTTCCCTTGTCCTACACACACACACACACACACACACACACACACATACATACATACACACACACACACACCTTTTATCTGTTCGATGATACTAAAATCGTTCGGTGGGTCAAGAGTTTTCTTCTACAACTAGGCAAGGGCTGACAGTACAAATATCCATGAGGGAAGTATCGCATCACCACCAAAGTTAGAGAATCTATTTCCTCCCTTCCTGGACCCTCACCCTTCAACCTATCATAATTCGGCTTCAGCTCCTAATGAGCCATTGAAATTGATCTGTCAGAGGTCTTCTGTTTGTACATATTGAATTTTGTACACTGTGCGTGCATTAAAAAAAACAATTATGCATTTAAAAAAAAACAAGCAAATAATTTGTATGTAAATATTCCGGAGAGAAAGCACTTCGGGCAGTCAGGACTAACCGAGTAGCTGTCTGGGCCTCAGTTTCCTTATCTCCAAAAATGTGGACGCTCAAGACCGCTGAGCCCTCATCCAGCTCTGAGAAAAGACAGGCTTGGGCTTCCCTGGTGGCGCAGTGGTTGAGAATCTGCCTGCCAACGCAGGGGACATGGGTTCGAGCCCTGGTCTGGGAAGATCCCACATGCCGCGGAGCAGCTGGCCCCATGAGCCACAATTACTGAGCCTGCGTGTCTGGAGCCTGTGCTCCGCAACAAGAGAGGCCGCGATAGTGAGAGGCCCACGTACCGCGATGAGGAGTGGCCCCCACTTGCCGCAACTAGAGAAAGCCCTCACACAGAAACGAAGACCCAACACAGTCAAAAATAAATAAAATAAATAAATAAACTTTAAAAAAAAAAAAAAAAAAGACAGGCTTACTCACAGCTCAATGTGCATTCTTCACTATCTGCTCTTCCAGATAAGAGTTCTGAAACTGGTAAGGACCTACAGCCTTTTCTGCCCAGAAGAGCAGTGAACTTGAAACCAACTCAGTGTGGAATATTCAGAAAAGCAAGTAGGCTCTGTGCACACAACAATAAGCCTTGTTCTGTGAATGCATGCCTGCCTACGTCATGTCCCTCACTCACTCACACAGTTCAGGTCCTCAAAGCTCTGCACAGAAATCGGCTGAGATTCAAGGATTCACCTGTAGTCTATGGATGACTACAAGGAGAGAAGCCAAAATCTGCTATTTAAAAATTTATCCCAATGAAATAAACCATTAAACATTGTTTTTACTCACTTCAAGCAGTGTAAATACGGAGGAAAATAAGGTCAGAACTGGAATGTAAATGAAACTTAAGCATTCTGGAACCTCAAGGGATGTTCAGCTCACCAACTTCAGTGCCTTTCCCCAGGGTGAAGGTGATTCCGTAGCCCTTGAGTCCATCTTCCGCATCCGTCTCCAAGACAACGTAGGCAGCTGAGTAATCAGGGTCTGTGTGCTGGAGGGGAAATGATCCCCCCAAATCCGCAAACGTGAGAAATCCCCAAATAAACCCGGGAATGACGTCACGTAAGAACAGAAAACACCAAAAAGAGTTCCCATCAGAGGGAACTGTTCATGTTCCCCAAAGGAAACACAGGAGCTCTGAATGGACAAAAGGAATGTCCTCCTGAAGGATGGCAGTTGGACTTGAGGTGAGAGTGAAGATTCAGGAATGAGATCTGGGAGTCTTTGGCATAAAAGTGGTCACTGAAGCCATGAACACAGAGGGGGTCTTAATGGGAGTGTGTGATGAGACAGGAAAGGCATTGAGGCCTGAGCCTTGAGAGGGAAGAAGGGGGTCAGTATAGGAAGGAGCAGCCAGAGAGGCAAGTGGTCAGCGAGGGAGGGGTGGGCAGCAGACAGCAAGAAATGTAGACCAGGGTGAAGGACACTGGAAGCAGAAATAGAAAGGGCAGCTCCAAGAGAAGGAAGGAAACACAGGTTGACTTCAGGTTAAGGAGGAAGTAGATGTACGGATGGAGGCAACAGGCATGGACCAGTAATCTAGGGTTCGGTGGGGAAGGGACAGAAAAGGGGTGGAGAGGCCAAGTAAAGACTATTCCAAAGTGGGAAGCCCTGTCCATGTGGGATGGAGAGGGGCCACTAGAAAAGGAGAGACTTAAAATGAAAAGGGAACAGGCCCTGGCAGTCAGAAAAGGTGGGCATGGGGACACAGGCATAAATCAGTTCTGGAGAAGGACATGCCTTACAGAATAAAGGGAAAGATGAGAGGGACGGCTGGAGGCTGATGTGCAGAGATGGGGCCAAGGGCACATTGGTCTTCAGTCTTTGTGGCGACACAGTGGCACAGGACTGGCTGGCAGAGGCGGGAGAGAGTGGTCTGGACAGCAGCTCCAGGGAGCTCAGCAGACAACAGGGAATGGAGAGGAAAAGTATGGCTGGGACAAGACATGGAAGCAACCTAAGTGTCCATTGACAGATGAATGGATAAAGAAGATGTGGTACATATATACAATGGAATATTACTTGGCTGTAAAAAAAGAATGAAGTAATGTCATTTGCAGCAACATGGACGGACCTAGAGATTATCACACTAAGTGAAGTCAGTCAGACAGAGAAAGACAAATACCATATGATATCACTTATATGTGGAATCTAAAATATGACACACAAATTGACTTTACAAAACAGAAACAGAGTCACAGACATAGACAACAAACTTATGCTTACCAAAGGAGAAGGCAGGTAAGGATAAATTAGGAGTTTAGAATTAACAGATACAAACTACTATATATAAAATAGATAAACAAGAAGTATTTACTGTATAGCAGAAGGAACTACATTCAATATCTAATATAAACTAAAATGGAAAAGAAAAAAAAAAGTCTGGCTGGGAAGTGGCAGGCTCAGCTAGAGCTGGGCTCTCTGGAACCGTAGTTAGCTCCTGGATAAGTGCTGGTAAGAGCACTGCAGGCCCGAGGGCTCCACGTTTCTTAAAGGGCTGGTAAGAAATCATAACTGGAACTCACTGCTTGAACGAATATGGGGAACAGTTTCAGGGCTCCTTCATGAAAATACCCTACTTGTGATCAGGAAGACTCGCTCTGCTGCTAAGTGCTAAGGGAGCAATCCTCAGTCATGGCAGTACTGCTGAGGACTGACAAGCAGACTTGCGATTAAGAAGGAACTTCCCTGGTGGTCCAGTGGTTAGGACTCTGCGCTTCCACTGCAGGGGGCACGAGTTAGATCTCCTAAGATCCTGCATGCCTCGGGGTGGCCAAATAAATAAGTTAATTAATTAAAAGGAAGGCACTTGGAAATCAGCATACAACACATACCATATCTCTGGGAGATAATACTTAAGTATTTATGAGCTTGCAATACAGCTGTCAGATAATAATCTCTCCTGACCCAGAGGTCATAAACCACTCAGGCCAGAGACAAATTCCATTTCCTAAATTATTCCACGGTAAGCCAGCAACCTTAACACTTCACAAATTCAAAGAAGAGAAAAATGGAGGTCAGCACTCTTCTGCTTCAGTTTCTTCATATGTCAACAGTAATTACAGCCAGTTATTGCCAGCCTTCTCTGTGTCAGGCTCTCTACACACATCTCATTTACATGTATAAAGCAGACACTGTTATACCCATTTTACAGACGAGAAAACCCAGGCCTGGAGAGATTGTGTGGTTTCCCCACAGCTGCTACACCTCAGAGGGGCAGAGACGATAGCACATGATCAGGTATTTGAATTTTACAAGTCAGTAAAATTTCAAATATTTGTTTGGAGATGCACAAAGGATTGCCCAGTGGGTGTATTTTGTCATTTACCGTAACATCATATAAGAAAGGACAAATAAGGGTTTTTAAAAGCAAGAAGAACCTAGTCTCAGAATAAAGGACATTCTTTTAAGTAACTTTAGCACTTTTTAACAAGAGGTCATTTCAGGTACACAAAGAGCATAGGGAATGTAATACACATCAGGGTGCCCTCCACCCAGCTTAAGAGGCAAAACTTTACAGCGTGAATGGAAGTCCTTGGGTACCCAATTCCCCTCCCTCCATACAAGTAACAGATAATCATTATCCTAACACGGATGTTTCACACATTCATTACATACCCTGCAACTTTGTTTTTCCAGTGTGCCATGTGTGAGTGGGCAGGGAGGGGCAGTGAGGATCCAGTGGGGACAGGCCTGGAGGAGACCCTGCACAGGACTCATATTTGGGAACCACTGCACTAGAAGGTGGTGGTGGCGTGGGCTGTCCTGCTAACACTCTCAGGGAGCAAAAATGCCCTTCAGTGCTTACTTTACTGCATCTCCAAAGGCGGACATCTACTTAACTCTTTATGTGACACATCCTCTATAATCATGTTTTCAGGTAATTTCATGAGAGCCCCCTCTTACACGACCCAGTTACTGCGAGTTTGTTCGTCTGGTTTTCCAGCCAGACTGTGACTCCTTCACTTCGCAGATGGGCCTCTTGGGTTAGGAGCTTTCCCAGGTCACACAGCAAGCTGTGGCGGAAGCAGAATCACCACCTAACACCCTGCCCGGGGCTTCCTGGTCTCCGTCTGGTTGAGAAGCTAGCGCTGTGTGTTTTAGGGTTTCACTGGTAGGAACCTAACAACATCGTTTTGCAAATACGATTCGCATTTCCAGCAAAATGAGAATTGTAAATGTAAAAACAGTTAATACTAAATGTCAGCAAAGAAAGGAACAGTAAGAAAAAAGAAAAAAACCTAGGAGGGTGGAGAGTGTCTAGATACCTTCATTCCCCTTCCCGATCTCTCCACTTACAAAAGCAACGGTTCCAAGGTTGGGAACCTTCCTGGGGCCTGTGGGGTGCCCCGAGCCTAAAGGGTCCAGCGTCGGAGGGGCGGGAGGGCACCAGCGGTCAGGCAGCGCTTACCATAGCGTCCGAGCCGTGGCCCCCGAGCGACGTGGGGAAGCGCACGTCGCGAACCGAGAGCCGAGAGATCCTGCCGCGCACCATGTCGTCCGCACCCCGGGGGCTGCCAACTCTGCGGGACACCCTCTGCACGGAGGCGCGCGCGCGCGCGCACGCGCATGTGCAGAGCCCAGCGCGGTGGACGCTGATTGGCCGCGCGGCCACACGGCCGCGCTCGAGAACTTGGCGAACTCAGTGAACTTGGCCCGACTGGAGTGGCCAGCCCAGTTCAGGGTCCCATGACTCCCACGTTTTTCCGCGCCAAGTTTCCGCCCGTACTGGGGGAGCTGCACCACAGGCGGACTCGTTCCGGTTCTCCACCCACCTCGTTCCGCGTCGGCAACCCCGCAGGACCCTGCTCCGCCCAGACTAGAAACACGCAAAGTGACCTTACCAGAGCGGTGCCCGAGAGTGCGAGTCCGGTCAGAGTGAGATCGCCTAGCAGCAGATTCCGGTCAGCTCAGCGCCTGCCCTCAGTCGGAAGGTCAGCCAGGATAGCCTTGGGCTAGAAGATCCTAAGGGTCTTTTAAGTGACCTCAGCCTGTTTACCACCTGATAAATTAAGAGGCGGGTCACGATTTATTACACCCTTGCTGATGCAGAGTGCTTTAAATACATGACCGCTTATCCGCCCAACTCTACAAAGTAGGCAGGTCATGTCCATTTTACTGGTGAAGGAATGGGGATTTGGAGAGATTGATTTAAGAGACTTGCCCAAGGCCACAAAGCTAGTTAAGTGGCTTAGAGTTCTAGCTGCAAACCCAGGGCTCTGTCCTCTGGGTTGCAGGGACTCTGGGGTTCAGAGCTATAGGATCCCTCTGACAGCATGGTGAAGGCTATGGGCACCGCCCCCTCCAATGTACACATGTAAGTTTTTATACCATTTTGGGGGGGTGGGGGTCACTGACCCCTTGCCTTGTAGTACAGCAGGCCACCTTTCAGTTCCTACTTCTAGGGACTGTTTTGAAAATTAAATGTTTGGGAAGCAGTGCTGTATAGATAGTCCATTAATATATGTTCCTGTTGGTATGGCAAGGATGTTTTCAGGGATACCCAGGTCACCTCTGCTGCTCAAAGATGCAAACCCCGTTGAATGAATTCCTTTGGCTAAAGACTGAGATGGTTAACTCAAACGCCTACAGAGGCTGCGTGGACACCAAGAAGCAAAGGTGTGGGCGGGGGCAGGGCGTGAGGCAAGAGGCAGTCACTGCAGCTAAGGCGCAGCCAGTTAGCTCCAGAGCTGATTGTGGCCCTGTGGGAATTAGAGCCCGGACTGCTGCATCTTCACATTTTCCAAGGGAAGTCTGAAATTCGAATGTTACTAGGAAATAGCCCTTCTTTTCCCTGTCCTACCCACTTTGCCATTTAGATAGAGATAATTTTACATATGGATCAACATTTATTAACACTTAATTGTGTTACCTATTTGTTCACCCCTATTTTTTGCTTTCTTGATTTTGGGGTTGGGGGTGTGTGGCTGGAATATATGCTCAATTTATTTTTTTCAGAATGGGTCTCTGGCCTGGGTGATATATTCCGAGTACTTTGTGTTCTGAAGATGTCTTTTTCTTTCAGATCTGAAGGATTTTATTGTATAGAATTCTTAGTTCAAATGAATACTTTTTAAAGTAATGTTAAGTCTCATTCTTTAAAGAATAAGCTGAGTTTTGGTTTTTTTTTCCACTCTCTGGAAAATGTTTGGATTTTCTCTTTATGGTTTAAAAATATTACTAATATATGTTTAGGATGAACTTAAGTATTAATCTTACTCTACAACTGATGGATTCTTTCAAGCCAGAAGCAATGTATTGCTCTGGAAAGTTTTCTCTACTGTTCCTTTCATTGGTTCTTCCTCTTCATATGGAACTTATGTTGGTTTGTTAAGTTCAAATCTGAATCTGTCACCCATGCTTTAACTTAAACAAAAACAAAAAATCCACAATTTTTTTGACTCTTTGTTGAGTTCTGGGCATATCCTTTGGTTTAATATTCCAGCTTACTGACTGGATCAGTTTATCATACAGGGAGAGGCCTGGCTACCCAGCTATTCCAAATGCTGACCACACCCCCCATCCAAATCCCTATAATTAATAGCCCCATTACTTCTAGGAAAAATAAAGTAAAAGGGACAGGATTTATACTCCCATCTTACACAGTAAGAAAACCAGTTAAAATATTTGGAAGAAAGGACTTCAGACACTGGACCACAAGAGAGCAGAACTGTGATCTTGGAGAGAAGAAAAACAAATCACCCTACAGTTGCACCAGCTTACTGTCTGGAGGCTGGACGCTACTGGAAAGGGGGTCCCAAACTGAGCCTAGCAGCCTTACTGACTTGAGAAGACTAATATTAGTGTTTGAGGAGGCCAATGTGGCTGTAATTTGAGAGGCAGAAAACAGAAGGATCTCTTCTAATCTTTGGCTGAGTGTGGATATGCATATGAATTAGAGGAAACTATTCAAATTTGAGGAAAGTCACCAGAAAGGAATAGGCAAAAAAATTATTGGAGGTTGCACAAGGTAGGGAATGGTACCTATTCCTGCCAGCCAGAGTGAGAAGATTTAGTAATACATGGGGCATCAGGTAGAATCCTCAACGGGGTATTGCCTTACTGGCAGAAAAAGTCTCCTAAGACTAAAGATTGTTTTGGATCTAACAGAACTTGAATGCAAAACTTGGAAGGATTCAACTGATTCCAAGTTAAGACTAGACAAAATAATACCTGGAGTTTCCACAGGGCTTAAAATAGTTCCTGTCCCCATGAGCCAGGGTAGAAAGTGCACATGAATCAAAATTCAACATTATTTAAAGGAATGCCCCCCTCCAAATTCTAGCAACCAAAAATTACAATTTATAGTGTCCAGCATCCAATCAAATTTACTAGGCATATACAAAAGCAGGAATATATAGCCCATGAACAAGATAAAGGTCAATGAATAGAAACAGACCCAACAGTCCTAAAATTCAGACAAGGACCTTCAAGATGGAAACTACAAGCATACAGAGGAGAGGTATGAAAGATACAAAAAAGAAAAAAATGAAAGCTACAATTTCTAAGATTAAAAAAATACACTGTATGGGATTATAAGCAGAAAAGACACTTCAAAAGAAAAGATTAGTGAATATGAAGACAGAGTAAAAGAAAGTATCCATAATGAAGCAAAAAGAAGGATTAAACAGAAAAAGAATAGAAGAGAGCATCATTGACCTGTGAGACAACAGTAAATGGCCCAATAGACACGGAGAGTTCCAGAAGTGAATACAGAAAACAAATTGAAAAATAATGGCCCCAAATTCCCAACTTTGATGAAAACTATAATCCACTGAATCAAGCATCTTAAACTCTAAGTAGAATAACTTTTAAGAAAGTCATGTGAAGGTACATCATAAATAAATTGCTGAAAACCAGGAATAAAAGACTATTTTTAAAACATTCTGAAAAAAAAAAAAAAAGACACTCTACATTTAAAGAAATAAAATTGAGGACAACAGAAGACTTTTTGTCAGGAATAATACCAAGTTAGAAGACAGTGAAGAGACATCTATAAAGTACTAAAAGGAAAAAAAAACCCCTGTCAACCTAGAATTCTTAACAACTAAAACATTTCAAAAAGGAAGTCAAATAAAAACTTAAAATGCAGTACTATCAGACCTGTGCAAGAAGAAATATTAAAGGAAGCACTTCATGGAGAAGGAAAACGATATCAGAAGAAATCTGGATCTATGCAAAGGAATATTACCAAGGATAAAGGGAAATATTTAATAATGATAAAGGAGTCAATTTGTCCTGTGACACAATAATCATAAATGTATATGCACCTAATAAGAGTTACACATGAAACAAAAAAGATAGAATTAAAAGGAGAAACAGAAAAATCTACAATTATAGTTGAGGATTTCAACATTCCTCTTTCAGTAATTGATAGGAAAAGCCAACAGAAAAGCAATAAAAATATAGAAGACTGAGCAATACTATCAATTAATTTGACCAAACTGACATTTCTAGAACACTCTAGCTGACAAAAGCAGGATGCATATTATTTTCAAGTACAAACAGAACATATATCAAGGTAGAACATATTCTGGGCCATAAAACAGAGTTTTAATACAGGTATACATTTGAGAGGATTGAAATTATACAAAATATGTTCTCTGGCCAAAACAGAAATAAACTAGAATAAGAGAGAGATATCTGGAAAATCCCCAAATAATTAACAATTAAATAGCAAACATATAAATAAGCCACGAGTCAAAAAAAGAACTCAGAAGGGAAATTAGAAAATATTTTGATATGGTAAGAACATATCAAAATATGTGGAATGCACTTAAAGTAGTATTTAAAGGGAAATTTATAACATTAAATGTTTGTATTAGAAAAGAAGGAAAGTCTCAAATCAATGATCTGAACTTCCACCTTAAAAAAAACTAGAAAAAGAAGAGTAAACTCCAAAATGACAGAGCAAATAAAACCCAAAAGGATGAAATAAGTGAAGATAGGAAATCAGTGAAACAGAACACACATGCACCTGGGTGATCGTGCACACATACACACACATAAATACACGCATATAGAGCAAATCAGTGAAACCAAAAGCTAGTTCTTTGAGACAAATCACTAAAACAGATAAACCACTAGCCAGACTAATGAGGAAAAACAAAGGAGAGAAGACACAAATTACCAAGACTACAAATAAAAGTGGAGGCAGCACTACAGATCCTACAAACACTAAACAATAATAAGGGAAGATTATGTACAAACCACCAAAGTTCATTCAAGAAATAGAGGGTAGGAGGGAGGGAGACGCAAGAGGGAAGAGATATGGGAACATATGTATATGTATAACTGATTCACTTTGTTATAAAGCCGAAACTAACACACCATTGTAAAGCAATTATACTCCAATAAATATGTTTAAAAAATAGATAAATAATCCTATAACTATTACAAAGTTTAATAATTTAATTCAAAGTGAAAATTTTTCCCTCAAAGTAAATTCCAGGCCATCTCAGCTTCACTGTTTACCAAACATTTATGAAACAATAGCAATTCTATGTAAACTCCTCAAAAAAATATGAGAAAACATTTCCCAGCTTTTAAATAAAGAGGTTAGTATTATCTTGACACTAAAACAAAGATATTATAAGAAAACAAAACTGCAGAACAATAGCACTCATGAACATATACACAAAAATCTTTAAAAAATAGCAAATCTGACATTAGCACTATATAAAAAAGACAAAACATCACGACTGGGTGAGATTTATCCCAGTAATGCAAGGTTAGTTTAGCATTCAAAAATCATTAATGTAATTCTTCTTCTTAATAATAGACTAAAAAAGAGAAACTATATGATCTTCATACAGACTGAAGAAGTATTTGACAAAATTCAACAATGATTCATGATTTTTAAAAAAATCTCTTATCAAAGTAGCAAAAGAAGAAACTTCTTCAACCTGATAAAGGACATTTGGAAAAAACTATTGCCACCATATGACTTTATAATAAAAAATTAATGCTTTCCCCATAAGATTAGAAACAAGCACAGTGGTTGGGAGTCCGCCTGCCGATGCGGGGGACACGGGTTCGTGCCCCAGTCTGGGAGGATCCCACATGCCGCCGAGCGGCTAGGCCCGTAAGCCATGGCCGCTGGGCCTGCGCGTCCAGAGCCTGTGCTCCGCGGCGGGAGAGGCCACAGCAGTGAGAGGTCCACGTACCACAAAAAAAAAAAAAGAAACAAGGCAAGGATATCTGCTTTCACCACTTCTATTCAATATACTTCTGAAAGTCCTAGTTAGTGTAATATGGCAAGAAAAAGAAACAAAAGGCATATTGGAAAGAATAAAGTAAACCTCTTTATTCTTGGACGACATGATTGATGGTTTTTGTAGAAAATCAACTTTGACTCACAGACATAGAGAACAAACTTACAGTTACCAAAGGGGAAGTGCGGGTGGGGGGGAGGGATAAATTAGGGGTTTGGGATTAGCAGATACAAACTACTATATATAAAACAGATAAGCAATAAAGTCCTACTGTAGAGTACAGGGAACTCTATTCAATATCTTGTAATAACCTATAACGAAAAAGAATATATATATATGTGTATAACTGAATCACTTTGCTGTACACCAGAAACTAACACAACATTGTAAATCAACTATACACCAATAAAACTTTAAAAAAGAAAATCAACTTTGTAGAATTTACCAAAAAAAGCTTCTAGAATTAACGAGTTTAGCAAGTTTTAGGATTCAAAGTCAATTTAAAATCAATTAGGGATTTCCCTGGTGGTCCAGCGGTTAAAACTCCACGCTCCCAATGCAGGGGGCCCTGGTTCAATCCCTGGTCGGTGAACTAGCTCCTATATGCCACAACTAAGAGCCTGCATGCCGCAACTAAAATAGCCTGCGTGTCACAACAAAGATACCGTGTGCCACAACTAAGATCCAGTGAAGCCAAATTAATTAATTAAATATTAAAAATATAAAATCAATTACATTTAATATAACTAAAAATGGGAAATTAAAATTAGAAAACAATGCCTCTTTGTATTAAAAGTCTGGAATACTTAGACACAAATTTAACAACGACAACAACAACAAAAAAGCAAGATCTATACACTGAAAACTTAAGACCTAAATGTACACAAAGTTCATAATCTTGGATTGGAAAATTCAATATTGTTGAGATATCAGTTCTTCCCAAACTGAACTACTGATCTGATGCAGTCTAATCAGAATCCCAGCAGGATTTTTTGTAGCTATTAAGGACTTGATTCTAAAATCCCTATGGAAATTTAAAGAACCAGAATAGCCAAAATAATCTTGAAAAGAAGAACAAAGCCAAACAAGTTAAACTACTTGATTTTAAGACTTAACTATTATAAAAGCCACATTAATTAAGACAATGTGGGGCTTCCCTGGTGGCACAGTGGTTAAGAATCCGCCTGCCAATGCAGGGAACACGGGTTCGAGCCCTGGTCCGGGAAGATCCCACATGCCGCAGAGCAACTAAGCCAGTGTGCCACAACTACTGAGCCTGAGCTCTAGAGCCCGAGAGCCACAGCTACTGAGCCCGCGTGTCACAACTACTGAAGCCTGCGTGCCTAGAGCCCTTGCTACGCAACAAGAGAAGCCACTGCAATGAGAAGCCCACGCACCACAACGAAGAGTAGCCCCCGCTCGATGCAGCTAAAGAAAGCCTGCGTGCAGAAACAAAGACCCAACACAGTCAAAAATAAATAAATTTATGGGGGGGAAAAAACAAACAACTTTATAAAAAAAAAAAAAAAAGAAAGAGTTTGAGATCGGGAGACATAAAAGCATACAAGTAGTTTGCTAATTCCACAGTATATTCTCTCAATGTTTTAGGAGACCAAGGCTGAGGCTGTCCTTGAAAACAGTGATTATAAATATCAATTGTAAGTGAATAAAAGGACTCTCATAACATTTAAGGGACACACCACTTTAAATAATTCAGTTTTTCTATTAGGATCACTGTCACTCCTTCTGGCCAACTGCAAAGTTGTTTCTTTTTATTTCTCTTGTCCCTATTACCACTTGGGCTGGGGGCAATTTTTTACTTCAGATTCTCGAAGTCCTCCAGCTTCCTCATGCTAACTTGACCTTTAAGATGTGACTGAAGCTGTACTGAACTGCTCCCCTGTGTATGTGGGAAACCTAGTGTCTGTCCCTCCCAGGGTCTCTGAAGCGCTTGGCGGACTTTTATTTTGTCACAACATTTAAACCCTTACATGTGAAATCCACCCCTCCCCTTTTTTGTACCTTGTCAACCCTCTGGACATTCCCCTAATCCCTTTACTTCCCCAAATGCCACCCACCCAGGGTGTGTAGCAGAGCTGAAGGAAAGTTTGTGGTAACAGAGGAGAGCTGATCAAGCATCTTAGACATCTTGTTTCTTGAAGGTCTGTCGGCCTTTCCTGCTACTGTGGGGTTCTCACACCATTTAACTTGGCTTTTATTGTTTTACTAATTTTCTGGGTACCTCCTTTTTCTTCCATTTCCTCTTTTTCTTAGGTCAGCACTCCCACCCCCTCATTCCTATTCATTTTTCATTCTACTCATGAATTGAATGATTCATTCATTCTTGGAGTGTTACATCTAACTAGTCTGTTCAATGGAGTTTTAACATATATGGCTACCAATTTTTGAAAAATAGAAATTTAATTGAAAAATTCTTAAAAGGTTCCAATTTAGAAATTAAGAGTTTTGAATATGCTCAACATTTAGTGTGTTCTCTCCATTTAATAAGGTCTTATGGTAACTTTACATTTAACAGAATATTGTATATTGCTACTGTTCCAAAAATGTTACTGTTTTGCATTAACTCTCACTTTGACATATAACATAAGAGTTTCCAATTTTCTACTGATACATCTAGTGGTGGCATGATGAGCATCAGTCAGGGTCCCAGCTGGAAACAAATGGCACACTCGAATTAAGATAAATCAAGGATATTTACAAACGGCGGGGGGGGGGGGGCATAAGGGAACTACAAGAATTAATGCAGCAACCAACATTAACAGAAGCACCCCTATGGCAGATAAGATAGGGGATGGGAGGTCCCCCAAAGGAGAGGAGGTCCCTTCAGTGGGAGGACATAGCCAGCCCAACCTCACAGGGAGTGAACCAGGGGAATAAATACCTTGACCTCTCTTTCAGGTTTCCTCCGGTCTTCTGCTAGAGCTCCTCGTTGGCTCAGCCCAAGAGGAATCCAGAGCAAGGGAACCCACTGGTGAGTACAGGCCAGCCTTCCAGCAGAGTATGGCTGTGGAAGGACAAATGGAAGACACCGGGCACACATTGCTTATTTTAATCAGAAATATTCCTTTCTGTATCGACAATTTGTTAATTAATCGGGACTCTGCTGTTGAAGGAAACTCAACTTGATGTCTTAAAAAAAAAAAAAGTAAAGAAAGAAAGAAAATGGAAGAAAGGCAGGGGAGGAGCTGATTTTAGGGAAATAAATGCTGTTCAGGCACACACTCTCCTCCTCATCTCTGCATATGCTTGTTTGTTTTGTATCCAAGTGGGGACCTGGACTCCAAGAGCATTGAGCATTGGGGTAGATCTTCAGAGCAGTATAATCAAACAAAGGATGATTCATCTTCCAACTCCATGGAGAAAAGTCTCAGAGAACTTTACTAGGAGATTTAAATCTTGATTAAAAGAATAAATCAAGGGATGAATAAACATTTGAATAGATAGGATGGGAAGACTGATTGGAAAGATGTTATTTCTTACAAGTTAACTTATAAAACATAATGTAATCCTAACCAAAATCTCACCTGAACTTTTTTGGAGTATGAAAAATGAAGTCTAAACTTCATCAAGAACTTGCCAGAATACCAAGATGAAGGGAAAAAAAAGGAATCGCAAAGGCAACTTGCTTAACTATTAAAATGCATTATCAAGTGATTAGTCATTGAAAGTAGTGACGTCGGAATGGCCAGTTAACTGGACAAAACCAATACAGTCGGCATGGATTAACCAATAATTGGTGCTGGGAAAATTAACTGTATGGGAAACAATCATGCTAGACTCATAAGTCACATTTTATACCCAAATAACTTCCAAACGAATTAAAGAGTGATGTAAAACACAAAAGCATAAAATGTAACAGATGAGATGAATATTTAATCTTGGGATGCAAAGAACTGTTTAGGCATAAAAAAGATTTGATAACATACAAATGTACAACTTAAATGTCAAAAAAGTTACATGCAAACTTAAAAGGCAAACAGCAAACTAGGAAAACATTCTTAAGTTGAGAAACTATTACTGTACTGTATAAAAATATTTAATAAATGCTTACTAAATGATGTGTTTGTTGATTAAATGTTAATTTTCTGAAATCATTAAGGAAAAACAAAGTTAATAATTTTGATAATATAACAGTAAATGGCAATTAATATTATTACCTTATTGAAAATAACAAATGCTTTTGATTGGCCATTCATAATTTAGTATCTTATTTTCATTAAACCTATAGTAGAAGTATAAAACACACATAGAAATAAGGCTCACATATTTTTCATTTTTAGAAAACTGAATCCTTTATGATCAAAAGTAGTTATTCTATTTTATACCCTTCACAGATTCTTCTGTGAATAGCTTCACTTAAATCACTTAGGTTTCTCTGTATAATACATTAAAACTGTAGTTGCTGATATAATTTTTAAAAAAAAACCTGTAAAAATAATGTCACTCACTCACCTGACATTGAAAATTAACCACACAGAATGAGTTCAATAATATTCTTTCTGAATTTCATAAAGAATTGATTTAACTCTACTCAAGAGTCATAACAACACTTTTTTTCCCCAATGGAAGAAGAAACAGAATATACTTTGCTTTAAATACCAATTCTTAAAAAACTGATGAGAAA
Organism: Neophocaena asiaeorientalis asiaeorientalis; assembly: GCF_003031525.2. Taxonomy (NCBI): domain Eukaryota; kingdom Metazoa; phylum Chordata; class Mammalia; order Artiodactyla; family Phocoenidae; genus Neophocaena; species Neophocaena asiaeorientalis. The sequence goes on from NW_020174563.1 coordinate 5,067,377, forward strand.
GTATGAGTAGTGGCTAAAAAGATAAATCGGTGCATTCAATGAAAATTTTTATTTCAATTATCCACAAAACAATATAATAACACTTTATAAAAATATTAAGTTTTAGGCTACCATTATTCATTTAAAAAAGTGTGCTAGAAGGCTGTTTTTGCCAACTTCCTCTTTTGGTAAGGAAAACACATTAAGAGGTTGAAGAAGAAAAGCTGTTGGAAAAAATCTTCAAATGTACAAAGTTGTTTATTTTTCTCAGCAATTTAAAAATACATAACCATTTAAACTGAATACACATTAAGTTAGTGTTTTATTTCCTAACTATACAATCGATATTATAAAGAACTGCTCCATTCAGTTAAAACCTAATGAATACCATCAACTTTTTCTGGCCTATTTTTCTGAAGAGAATTAGTACATAAACATATAATTTTATCCTTTTTAAAATGCTTAGAAAAATTGTAATATCATAGTTCACACAAAGCCCTTTAAAACTCTGATGTCACAGGTTGTAGACGTTAAAGGTAAGTGATGACAGCAGAATTCTTGGGAAAACCCTCTTGGAAGAGGGATTCAATACTAAGCAGGTTACGTAAACATAAGAAGCCACCACAATTTTTAGTACCAGAACTGTTGCCAACCTGCATGAAGTTCATCTGTCACATTTTAAAATGGTTTGAATCTCAACAGAGATACCACAGCACAGAATTTTAAATTTAACGATCAAATCAGGTATGTGATGGTGGTCAGTAATAATATTCCTAAAATACTGGGACCCGATGTGTTGCTTTATTTAAAGTGTGACTATAAAAGAGAGTATTTTAAAATGTAAATACCAGACTTTTGTCAGATTCAGTCCCTTTGCTAGACACTTAAACCAGTGATGCTGCTATTCAAATTCGTATTCTGGAATTTTCTTTTTGAGTTAGTCATAAAAATCAGTATTATTCTGTATGTTTCACTTCTGTACTTTAAATAGGCAAAATCTGTCCCCCTCTTTTCACCACTGCTATTATTCCAAATATGTTTTCCTCCTCAAATCAACTAAATTCTAGAAGGGAAAAAATGATCATCATTAAGCATATTCAAAAAGTGAATGTAGATTCAAACATGGATTTGAAACCTGGAGTTCTAAAAATGTTTTGCATAAAAGCTGTATCACTGGAATTAGTGGGAAGCCTTAACTTAGCTATTTTGAGGCTATAGCACTCATTTAGTATTTATGTTAAGAAAGATTAGTTTTATAGTCATACCTTATAACTCTTAAAATCTCAGAAAATAAGTGAGGAGCTTTGAGTGCCAGCAAAGCCATTTTGTCACTCTGTAACGTCAACATTAAACATTACATTCCATCTCTCTATCTGTAAAACTTTCACATTTTCTTTTCTCATATTTCTTTAAATACATTTTCCTCTCTGTTAGTCTATATTCAATAAGAGCAAAAGTGCATTCAAGTCCCTGATCTAGTGATATTTTATATTTGTGGCACCCATCATCATAAGTACATATTAGCAATCTCACAGTACCAGTCTGTTTTTCAGAAAGGACTATTTAAATGCTGGGTTTATTTTTTTTCATGCTATCTAAAGATTAAAAGATTTCCCCTTGGGTTGGATTTCAATTATATATTGCCTTTAAAAAAAATCAGTGCAACCTTATAAAAGATTAACCCACATTCTAGTTACCTTCATTATTTTAAACTGAGCTATTCAGAAATGATTAAAGTGAAAAATTTCTTCTACTTTCCAGTTCCATGAGTATACTGAGTATTAACATAGTGCATTATGCTTTCAAATTCCACTGCTGTTGTCTAACATTTAATCAAGTTTTAGATGCTGTTTATATTCCTTTTTGCTTCTAAAGACCTGGCCCACTTCCATGCAAACAAAGGCATATATTAAGGTTGCATATTAACTGTTCAATTTAGAAAAAACTTTTAAGAATAATAAATGCAAGAAATTTTTAAAAATTGGAATGGAATTGTTTGGTCCCATAAAGTTCTGTAATTCTAGATTTTATTATGGTATAACTTTTTAATCTCCCAAGTTTTGTCTATACTGATTGATAAATTTCTCTTAATTATGAGTTTGGGGAATAAAAGAAAGGTAGCGATTCATAAACAGTAGCCTTGTTGCTCTTCATTGTCATGCTATCACTCACACAGTCATCAATATCTTAACTATACTTTCTTTGGACCCTGAAATAAGCTGAAAAATTCATCATTGGTACTTTAGAGTTTAACACTTAGGAAAAAAAAAAGTGGTTTTGTGCAACCACATCTGTAATTCCAGTTTACCATCAAAAACATGCAGGGTGAAGAAGATTTTCTTCTTTTGATTCCTGTACGTGAGGAAGTCTACACAAGTTCTTTACATTTTGGCAGATTTGTGCATATAAAATTGGCTTCTTGGATTATAAATTTTCTCCTGGCTGGTACTGTGGCTCTGTAGCAGTGAAGTAGTCTTCCAAGAAGGACTGGATATATTCAAACGTTGGTCTTTCATCAGGGTCCTTCTTCCAACAAAGATTCATCAATTCATGTAGGGACTCTGGACAGCCCTGCGGGCACGGCATCCTGTACCCTCGTTCCACCTGTTCCAGCACCTCGCGGTTTACCATACCTATCACGCAAGATTCAAACACCAAAAAACAGTGACGCCAAACTCTACTAGCAAAAAGAACAAATCCCCTAACCACTAACTAATTGGAGGTATATTCGAGTGAGTTTATTTACTGAAGCGATTCTTTCAACAAAGAAATAAATTTTAAATGTCAAAGTACATCAACAAGAGCTTAGAAAATGCTAATCTGTTTCAACATATCTTTCTTCATTCCACCTAAAATCTGGCTTTTAATACTAATGCCTTCAATGAGAATTCAGAGTGCTACTCTGAGGTACTGATACTTTCTGATACTAACAGTTAATAATGACCAAACTTGGGCTAATGAGGAACAGTGGCCAAGAACTTTCAAACAGGAATTCAGAAGAAAGAGTGCTAGTCCTGGTTTTGCCAAATATACTAATTATGTTATTTTATAGCAAGTCACTTCCTTGAAACAGTTTCCTTATCAACTGTCACCTCTTTGGCTTACCTCAAGTTATTACACAGTTCCTTTCTTGTATTCCTCTGTAATCCCCACCAACCCCATCAGCAGTGCACCCTGTGTTATCACAGGGTAAGCATACCCTCAATTACCTGGGGAAGGAGAGGACTAGGATATATTTATGCTCATTTCTTAAGAGAACAGCAGAGCGAAAAGGCCCTTTTAGAAAATGCCCTAAAGGGAGAAAACTGAGCACACCTTATCCTATCTCAAGGACTGTGGCTCTCATAGACTGCTCCCCATCCAATGACAAAAAAAAAAAAAGAGACAGAGAGAGAAAAATAAACGTCTCCCCTAACCCCTTACACTTTTGCTCATAATAAACTCCAGTTACATGAAATGCAAACTTACCTGGATATGGCACTCTGCCCTTTGTTACCAGTTCCGTCTGCAGAATTCCAAATGACCATACATCAGACTTTATTGTAAATCGACCATATAGTGCAGCCTCAGGAGCTGTCCATTTGATTGGAAATTTTGCACCTAAAACAGTATTGACAAGCTTGCTTCAGTAACTTGCTTTTCTCTATTTGTGTAAATATGACATAAGCAAGGTTAATTTTTTGTCACTATCCCTACTGTACATGTCATCAGTGTCAAATTCTTCAAAAGTACAAGATATATGGGAAAATTTTCTTTAATACTATTTAAAATTTGCATTAATAAAAATCACATTTCTTCCTGATAAGATATTCAATGACAGAATGGCTGATGGGGATAGAAAATTATTCAAGAAAATAGAGGTGGGGGCGTCCCTGGTGGCGCAGTGGTCAAGAATCCGCCTGCCAATGCAGGGGACACGAGTTCAAGCCCTGGTCCAGGAAGATCCCACATGCCATGAAGCAACTAAGCCCGTGCGCCACAACTACTGAGCCTGTGCTCTAGAGCCCGCAGGCCACAACTACTGAAGCCCATGCGCCTAGAGCCCGTGCTCCGTGACAAGAGAAGCCACTGCAATGAGAAGCCCGTGCACCTCAACAAAGAGTAGCCCGTGCACAGCAACGAAGACCCAACGCAGCCAAAAATAAATAAATTTTTTAAAAAAAGAAAAGAGAGGTAAAAACTCTAGTAAGAAGCAACCAAGTACATGGGTTATAGGATCTATAACTTTTAAGTCAGTCTAGCTCCTAGTAGTTCTAACTGTTGGTTGCCAAGAAGCTATTCTATCGGTTCTAACGTCTACTGGTTTTCAACCACAATCTCCTTTCTAAATATTTTATGATATCTCTCTGGAAAATTTTATTGTACTATCATTTTTAAAAGCCTAAAAGACTAAAAAATATTTAGTCAAACATTTAGTGTATACTTACTTTTTATGCACAAGACGTTATGCTAATTGTTATAGGAGACACAAAACCATAGCCTTTGTGACGTTTATACACTTATAGTGAAAATGAGATTATAGGTGTCTTAAATACTTGAAGTTCCTTATATATGTATATAATGTTGTAAAATAGTTCTTTAGATGTTCAAACAGAAGATCAATTTTCATTAGCACACAAAAGGTTTCATTTAAAAAGTGGAGGCTAAGTTTAGCCTTAAAGAATGCTTAGAATTTTTGCAGGTAAAGATTAAAGAACAATAGGAAGATATTTCAGCTGGAGGGAACAGCACAAACATATGGAGACTGCAAAGAAAGCACTGTGTTGAAGACAGGGTTTCTCAACCTGGGGACTACTGGCATTTGGGGCTGGATAATTCTCTGCTTGGTCGGGGCTAGCTTGTACTTTGCAGGGTGTTTAGTGGTATGCTGGGCCGCCCCCAGTAGATGACAGTAGCAGCCTCCCAGTTGTAACAACTAAAAATGTCTAAAGGGACTTCTCTGGCGGTCTAGTGGTTAAGACTCTGCACTTCCACTGCAGGGGGCACAGGTTCGATCCCTGATTGGAGAACTAAGACTCCTCATGGTGCGTGGCGCAGCCAAAAAAAAAAAGTAATAAAATAAAAATAAAAATGTCTCAAGAGGTTGCCAAATGTCCCTCGGTGAGCAGTACCACCACCCCTGTTTGAGAACTGTGATTTAGGGAACAGTTCCCAGTGGTCTGCGTACCAATATGGTCAGTGACAAAAAGATACAGTCCAATGAAAAAAAGAGAAAAAAAGATCACATATCAATTCATAAAGCTAAAATCACTAATTTATAGGTATATTCTTTTTTTTTTTTTGATTTAATAAAGTTTTATTTTTCCAAATATACAGCTGGTGGGACCTGTTCATGCGTCTTCACCAGCAGCTGGAGCATCTCCACCCTTAGTATTTCTGGTGTAAATTACTTGAGCTCTGTGCTTTGAAACCAGTTTAATAAGTCCTTTACTAAGCAGCTCCTGCAAGGCTGCCCTGGCCAGGGAGCCACGAATCTTCAGTCTCTCAGAGACGACAGCTGGAGTTATAAGCTTATAGTTGGGAACTTCTTTACAGAGTTTGTCATATGTTGCTTTGTCAAACAAGACTAGGTTATTGAGCTTGTCCCGAACTTTGCCTTTGGACCACTTCTTCTTTTTGGCTTTACCCCCAGACTTGTTCACTGGGTCTTTGTCTTTCTTGGCCGACTTTCCGGCATCTTTCTTCTTCTTGTCATCCTTGGGCGGCATAGCGAAGCCGGGAAAGCAACTGCCACCACCTCGCCTAAGATGTCGGACGAAAAGCTATAGGTATATTCTTTATTCTGAGATTACAATCTTCCCGCTTGTGTAGTGTTAAAATGCTTTCTTTTATGAAATGATGGTCATAGTGGATAGCTGAGAAAAGGTTTTTTTGGTATATCTACTAAATAAATCTTTGCTAACCTTTACGTTGGTCTTACTAGTTTGTATTGAAATAGTCTGTTTATAATTCAGTTGCAGACAGACATTAGGCAGTGAGCTCCCTGACAGCAGAAATCATGCCTCTTACAGCTGTGCCCTGAAGTCCAGCACGTGGAAGGACTCAAATGTTTGTTAAAGACAAGCTGGACCTAGACAGTAGGAGATGATGAATGCCAAGGTATCTTTTTTATAGCTGTGGAGGCCTGAAGGTTTCATCAGGATGAACAACCTATGTGCTGATCTGCACTCGACCTTACTTACTCTCTGCCTGTCAAAGTTACACTTTCTTTTCATAGTGGACTGAGCGTCCACTATGTTAGGTAATGTCAGGCACTCTACATCTATTAATGCATTAAGTTTCACAACAATTTTGAAAAGTAAGTATTACCATCTAATATTTGTAAGAGAGGAGACTGAGGCCCAGTCAAAAAGGTTAGGTAACTTGGGTGAAATCTCTGGGCTAACAGGAAATGGAACTGGAACTCAAAAACCCATACTCTTGAACGTATGTATATATATAACTGATTCATTTTGTTGTAAAGCAGAAACTAACACACCATTGTAAAGCAATTATACTCCAATAAAGATGTTAAAAAAATTTTTAAAATAAAAAAAATAAAGAGGGAGGGAAGACACAACATTGACTTAAAAAAAAAAGCCATACTCTTTCTGTATGCATATATTTTGTCCTTTAAATGTATACTGAATGAGAGCTCAGAGAGATAGACACCAAATAAAAGAAGTGACCTGTTGTAATTTCTGTAAGCTCCCCTCCGTCACTGTTTACAGTGTCAATCTTATAAGTGTTTTTATTTACTACAATTTTATATATAATAAAGAATTATTGTAAATCTGGCACAGGACTGGTTTCCAAAGCCTTTATAAAATTGTATGCTATTTCTTAATACATTAACTCCTAGTCCTTAGTGTAGTAAAAACTGGATGGTTCTGAAGTTTGTTACAAAAGTTATTTTAAAATGTTTCTTATTTGTTGGCATGCCAAAGGAAGTGTGAAGAGAATACCGCTTGCTATATTTATAATGCAAAGAACACCCACAGTTAGATTCTTCCTTGGGGGAAATAACTATCAGAAAGCCACAGTACTATGCACCGTGTATAATTTTATGAATAAAAATCAATGTTTTTATGACTTTTTTTTTCTTTTCCTTTCTTTTTTATTGGAGTACAGTTGCTAATGTTTCTATGACTCTTCTGAGCAGACCGAGAGCTGTTCTTCTTATTCTGTAAAACCCTGTATATTCAAAAGAATGGTAAGAAAAATCCATCGAAAATGAGGTTACAAGCATTTATTAAAAAGCCATTTTACCTTGTCTAGCTGTATACTCATTGTCTTCAATTAACCTTGCTAAGCCAAAATCTGCTATTTTGCACACAAGGTTTTCTCCTACAAGAATGTTAGCAGCCCGAAGATCTCGATGAATATAGTTCATTCTTTCTATATACGCCATACCATCAGCAATCTTGGGAAGAAAAAAAACATATGATACAAAGGGAAGGAGGGAGAGGACAATTCTGGTTAATGTTAAGTCAGATCGCTGAAGAATCATATATCTTCAAAAGAAATGATGGTAACGGGGCATAGTCTAGCAGATAATAATAAGAACAGAAAACCTTTTAATGGAGTGGGGGGAGGGAGAGGAGGATACGGAGGGAGAGAGGGAGAGAGAGGGAAGGAGAGAAGGAGAGGGGATAGGGGAGTAGGAGAAAGGCCCACAAAGCCTGAAGCATTTACCTGGCCCTTTCCAGAAACAGTTTGCTGGCCCCTAGTATAGAGGGGCTCAGAGCCTTGAGCTCAGGTGTGTGGACGAGGCTTGACATATGCTAAAGTCTCACAAGTACGGTTTCTTGGTATAAAGTTTCTCTAAATTGCTATATCCCATGGACATTTGGACACTCACTGAGAGAGGAGTCTTAGACCCAATGTGTCAACCAAAGCCAATAAAAGGCCCCTTGAATACCTACCACACACCTGAATATAACTTTTAATAGTTTTCATTTATATTTAAAAACAAAAATCCAGAATAGTAAAACTATCCCATCTTTAACTGTATACTGCCATCTTAATTCTTGTTTTGGACTATATTAAATAAGAAATTCAGCATATACTTTATCTTTATTTATTTATTTATTTAAAGACGAATATTATTAATTATTTTAGGTATATTACCTTCCAACCTTCTATCCTGGTAGGATCAGTATGATTCTATGTTGCTTAATATCTGCCTATCTACGGCATCCCACTCCCAGCTTTGTTCAGGGCCTTTTGCAGCACACACTTTAGATTTCTAATATTTTCTTTGGAATAGCGATCATTCATTGTCTTAAAAGTTATCTACTGAAATATAAATACATATAGCTTTTATATTTGTGGATGCATATGTTTCTGAAAGGCCATATGATACAGGAAAGCACTGTACTGGGAGTTACTTACCTGATTCTAATACTAATAAGTTATATGACTTTTAGATACCTGGGTCCTCAAGATACTACAGTATCTGTAACATACGGAGTTCAGACTGGATTATCTGCAATGTTCTTCCCAGCTATAAAATTCCATGATTTCACTATTTGAACAACAGTATCTACTAAGATTACATTTTTAATGTACACTTGCAATTCAAATGGACACATGTATAAACACACAAGTACCTGAGCAGCCATGTCAACCAGTTGTGGGAGCTTCAAGTACTTTCCATCTCCCTCCTTCAGGAAATCTAATAAGCTCCCTGTAACAGACAGCAAGACATTCATAAAAAATAAGCAAATCTTAAATCAGAATTGCAACAAACATTCCCCTACCTCCAAACAAATCATATCACAATACAAAACTTCAGCTTTTTATTCTTCAATATTTTTTGCAGCTTTGGAATTTCTGAATAATTATCTTTTTTTTTTTTTTTTTTAATATTTATTTATTAACTTTTGGCTGCACTGGGTCTTCGTTGCTGTGCACAGGCCTTCTCTAGTTGTGGGAATAGGGGGCCACTCTTCACTGTGGTGTGCAGGCTTCCCACTGCGGTGGCCTCTCTTGCTGCAGAGCACGGGCTCTAGGCACGCAGGCTTCAGTAGCTGTGGCACGTGGACTCAGCAGTTGTGGCTCGCGGGCTCCAGAGCGCAGGCTCAGTAGTTGTGGCGCACGGGCCCAGTGGCTCCGCGGCATGTGGGATCTTCCCGGACCAGGGCTCGAACCCGTGTCCCCTGCATTGGCAGGCGGATTCTTAACCACTGCGCCACCAGGGAAGCCCTGAATAATTATCTTTAAGATTCTAGAAGAGGGCCCTAAACTGAATTTTTTAAAACTTCTGATAACATGAAAAAAAAGGGAAAATGCAATTATCTCACCAGATTACAGACATTCTTTCCTTGTTTGCTTTGATCAAAATCAGTCCAATTTTTAGTCAAAAAGTAGTATTAGATACTTATATTTTTAAGTCAATCTGTAACAAGAGCTCAGACAACTTGAGGACATCTTGGGGTACTTGAAACTAAAGCTAGGTGGCTAAATAAATGAGTTGATGTGAAGTGTTAGTACAACCAACTTCTCTCAATTTTAGCAGAAGATACCATGCAACAGCAAAGTACTATGCATTACAGCAGAGATAAAGGTTGGAAAGAAAACGTCTAATTGCTATTCTATTACAGGTTAAAAACCATGTACCTGAATTTAATCAAGAGAAAATATCAGACAAACCCAAATTAAGGCACATTTTATAAAGCAACTTTGTTCTCTCAAAAAAATAACAATGTTATGAAAGACAAGAAAAGCTGAGGACTGCTCCAGATTAAAGGAGACTAAAGAGATGGATGACTAAAAGCAATGCACGACCACGGACTGGATACCAGATCGGGGTGGTGGGGGGGAAATTGCTATAATCGTCACTGGGACAATCGGTGAAATCTGAATATGAACTGTATTTTAGGCAACAAAATTGTAACCATGTTACATTTCTTGAACTTGATCATTGTACTGTGGTTATGTAAGACAATGTTCTTGTCTTCAGAAGACAAACTCAAGTATTTAGAGGTAAAGGCATAACGTCTGCAATGTACTCTCAAATGGTTCGGGAAAAAACCCTCACATTTATTCATACATATATATAGCACTGGGCGAATCTGGCTGAAACATACATGGGAATTCTTTGTATTATTTTTTGCAACTTTTCTATAAGTTTAAAAGTACTTCAAAATAAAAGTAAAATATAACAAAAAACAAGGCAAGACAAAGAAAGCCCTTTCCATGTTGACAGGACTATGAAGCAAGACATAGTCATGACTTAGTCTCTTCATTTATAGAGATTCAAAGTCAGGGAATATCTCTCTTCCTCTGGTCCGTCTATGGCAGGGAGGACATGTTACTGTGTTTGTCCATTTATCTGTCCTTTCAAATATTTACTGAGGGTCTACTACATGTGAGGCACTGTAAAAGGCATAGAAGATACAAAGATAAATAAGATCTTAAAATACTATATGAAAGTATAGTATATAGATCTAGAAACTATATGCACACAAATATTGTCCAGTAGGTGTTATAAAAGTTACTGTAAAAACTACAGTGGAGACACAATGGATCTGGTTAATTCTATGGAAAAATCAGGAAAGGCTTCACAGAGGAGATGCATCTTGAAGAAGAATGGGGTCAGACAGAGAATTCCAGGAAGACAGAATAACAAGTACAAAGGCAGTAATTCATGAAACGGCACAGTAAGTTCAAGGAACTGAAAACGGTCCTTCCTATGCAAGAACATGGGCACAAAGATGGGAACTGATGAGAAAGAGGCTGCAGGAGTCAGAACACAGAAGGCAATGCATAAATGGACTTTATCTTTTTTATATGAAGTTTTATAGAGAAGCAATATGATCAGATTTATGTTGAAAAAGTAATCACTCCAATCTGATGAATGAAATTGGACTAAAACTGCATAAAAGGAGTAAGTTTAAAAGTTCCTGCAATAGTCTAGGAAAGAGTAAGAAGAGGAACATTTCCAGAAGCACTTAATAAATGGAATTAACAGCCCACAATGGACTATTATTACATAAGGGGGTGGGAAAGTGAAGACTATGGGGCCTCATTGCCAGAGTCTGTGTTTCTAACAAGTGTCCAGGTGATGCTACTGCTGCCGCACCCAATGTTCCAGAGTCTCCTTCCCCTTTCCAAAAATGGCAAGTACAAGAATATTCACTGCAGCACTGTCTGTCATGGTGCAAACTAAAAGCAACCTAAATGTTCATTGGGAAAGGAACGAATAAACAATGGAACACTCATACAGAATTTCATTCAATAGTTAAAAGTACACAAATGAGATCTCCCCTTATCCACATGAATAACTCTCAACAACGTAATGTTGAACGAAAATAAAGCTGGTTAAATTTATGTAATTTAAAAACATACAAATACTGTTAATAGGTAACTATATATTAGTAGAAGTATATCAACAGGAAAAACAGAGATGGGAAAAGCAACAACTTCAAAACTGAGGTTACCTCTGAAGGGAATGGGCTCAAGGAGGGGTAAAAACAAGGATTAAGTTAGAGCTTTAATGTGTTGTTTCCTTAGTAGAAAGATCTGAAGCAAATATGGCAAAATGTAAAAATTAGTTAAATTTGGATGGTAGGGACATGGGTGTTATGGTATTCTTTGTATGTTTGAAATATTCTGTAATTTTAAAAGAGTAAAATGGCTAGTTAGGAAGTAAAGATGTAATACTGTCTGTCTTCTTTAAAGAATCTTGGGGCTTCCCTGGTGGTGCAGTGGTTAAGAATCCACCTGCCAACGCAGGGGGACAGGGGTTCAAGCCCTGGTCCCAGAAGATCCCACATGCCACAGAGCAACTAAGCCCGCGCGCCGCAACTACTAAGCCTGCGTTCTAGAGCCCGCGAGCCATAACTACTGGAGCCCACGTGCCTAGAGCCTGTGCTCCGCAACAAGAGAAGCCACCGCAATGAGAAGCCCACACACCGCAACGAAGAGTAGCCCTCACTTGCCGCAACTAGAGAAAGCCCATGCACAGCAATGAAGACCCAACGCAGCCCAAAATAAATAAATTAATTTAAAAAAAAAAAAGAATCTTGGCTGTGAAGGGAAGCAGAAGGTAAAGAGAAGTCGGTGAAAAGCAGATGTTGGGACCAAGAGAGGGTTTTCTTTTTTAAACGAAAGGAAGGATTTAACTGTCCTTAAACAGAGGAAGGAACACTTCTTTTTCTTAGCCTGCAAGACAGACTGATGTTATATAAATACGCTGCATGATAATGTTGAATATACAGAAAGAAGCAAAAGCTACAGTTGTTTGTTTCGGGATTTAGAATGTAGATAAGGAGCCATGATCAATCCACTATGTAGAACATCATTCAGTGTAATGATAATTGCTAAAACAGTACAAAGGCTACAGAGCACAGAAATCCAGGACTGGAATGTATGTTATTTTGACAATTCTTTTTTTCTGATCTTTAATTACAACAAACCCCCCCTCCCTTAAAAGTTTCTTATATCCATTTATCAGAGCATTTTGGATCATATCAGTGGGTCCTTAACCTTTTTTTGGTCATGGGTTATTCTGAGAATCTGATGAATGAGAGAGTCTATGGACTCTCTTTCTAGAAAAACATACATAACTGTGCAAAGATTGACAGAGAACTTCAGAGGAAGTTCACTGACCCTCTGAAGCTCATTCATGGCAGAGAGAGCATGTATTTGATAAGTAATTATGAAACCAATTCAGAGCAGTCCTTAAGTTGGTCTCATATACCTCTCTGGCCTTATTTCCAACCAGTTACCTTCTATACTTTCCACTACCCATGGTTTTGTTCCCCATTTCCTCATAGCTCTGCAGAAAAATACTGGTACCCTTCACTTTACTTATTCATGTCCTTCATAATCTTAAAGGGTATTTCAAGACTTGTCTTTTCTACTAATATTTCTCATTTTATTCCAACCTATGTTATCTCTTCCTCAATTTCTATGTTACTTACTGAATGTGTCAAAACACCTAGAAATCCATTATGCTTTGAACTTGTTTGTTGATAGCGAGCTGTTATTTACTCTTATACTGAAAATTAACTTATCGGGTTAGGTCTTTTCTCTCTTAATTCAATGTAAGTTGGTTAGATGGCTTTATTTCTTTGATACCTTATAATACTAGCACACTGTTTATATATTAGAAGCATTCAATACATTTTAATTGTTAACAATTTCTAGAGCATTCTGATTATAAAGAGAACACACGAAGCAATGAGTTTGGATAGATTATGGAGGGCCAAGTTCTAAGTGCCTGAATAGCAAGATGGGGAATTACAGAGTTTAAAACTAGAAGGGCCTCTCTCGCCTCCCTGCTTCCAGGATGACCAAGAAAAGAAGGAATAATGGTCACCCCAAAAAGGGCCGCGGCCACCTGCAGCCTATTCGCTGCACCAACTGTGCCCGATGTGTGCCCAAGGACAAGGCCATTTAAGAAGCTCATCATTCGGAACATCGTAGAGGCTGCAGCCGTCAGGGACATTTCCGAAGCGAGTGTTTTCAACGCCTGTGTGCTTCCCAAGCTGTATGTGAAACTGCATTACTGGGTGAGTTGTGCCATTCACAGCAAGGTAGTCAGGAATCGTTCTCGGGAAGCCCAGAAGGACCGAACACCTCCACCCCGATTTAGACCTGCGGGTGCTGCCCCATGACCTCCGCCAAAGCCCATGTAAGACGCTAAGTCCTTAAAGACTAAAGAAATAGTGTCCCCTGCAAAGACAATAAAATGGAAATTATATTTTAAAAAAAATAAAAAAATAAACTAGAAGGGGCATTTGTGATCTTGTATACTAAACCTCCCATCTAGAAATAATCCTAACCCAGCAATCTGACAACATAGACTTCTACCATATTCCCCAATTAAATACTTCTTGAAATCAATATACAAAGCTAAACGGACCATTAGCTTTATCTCCACTATATTCTTATGCTATCAATATCCTGATTTAAACTTTCTCTTTGTCCCTTTTCTCCCTTCTAGTTCATCTAATGTACTCTGACATGGGATATTTGGCAGTTGTTTGAAGTAGAGATTCTTTGCCAAAAGTGCCATGTGCTTTGGGAGCTTTAGGTAATGTTTTGGCTCTCAATTAGTAGGCTATATCAATTCTTAACTTTTGGTTTTCTGTTTCTTTTGGGGGGAAATATTTTCTTATGGTCAATGTGTAGCTTGTAGTTGGTCCTGTCACCGCTAGATGGAACTACATCACTGATCAAGATGGACAAATGGTGAGGGATGACTCCATCAGTGGCTCTAACTGACTAGTGACTCATTAAGACTAAAAAAAGGAGATAAAATTCAAGAGGATAAAAAGCAGGCCTGTCAGCAAGCATATTTGGTGACTTACTAGTTCCTCTTCTAATGCATCATCAGCAAAGGGAAAAAGAGAGAAGAGCGACAGCCTTCCCTTCTTTCCCTGGCCCTAACCAACCCTGTTACTGAAGATCCCACACCTTGGGGTCTGGGGTTTGGAGAAACGGAGAAATTTCAGTTGACAGTAGTGGCAAAAAGCAGTTTCTAGGATTTGAGTGAGAGTATATTAAAACTAGATAAAGTTAATTTTCTTAACTTTACCTGATTTCTTTGCTTTAGTACTAAAGATATAAATAGCTTTCTGATTGCATTATTTTAAATCAACTAGTGTGAATACTTCTTTTCTTTTTCACCTTCCCAGCTATTCCACTGACTTTAGTCAAATGGAATGAAGGACTATTTACTTTCAAAATAAATTCAGTGCTTTATTTCCTTTTTAAACTCTGTACTATCACTTGGAATAACTGGAGCTAATTTCCATTAAACAAAATGTCAGGTTTTCTCTTTTCACATGTCTACATAAAAAAATCTTAAGTTAGAAAATACAGTAAAAATCTGGATGCATAAAAACAGATGAAGACTTAAAATTTATTAATAACATGAATACCCCATGAAATACTAACATACACATACCTTTTGACATAAATTCAGTGACAATGTAAATTGGCTCTTCAGAAACAACAGCATATAGTGGAACAAGTTTATCATGTCTTAACTTTTTCATTATCTGAGCCTCTTGAAGAAAAGCTTCTGGCATCATTGTCCCTGGTTTTAGTGTTTTGATTGCAACTTTTGTGGTTCCATTCCATGTTCCTAGAGAAACAACCCACATTTCACTATTTTAATCTATATTTTAAGAGATTTACAACAAACTTCAATGAGCAGCAGTAACCTCAAATACTTCAACATATCTTGTCATAAATTGGGGCATTTTCATCTATGGCTAAACAATGACAAAAAACAAAAGTTCAGGCTGCTTACCCATCCATACTTCACCAAAACATCCTTGTCCTAGTTTAACCTCCAGTCGCAAAGATTCTCGAGGGATTTCCCAAGCATCTTTTGCTAGACCTTGAGTCTGGGGTTTCACAGTTGGACACACAGTTGTTAACTTATGGCATAAACCATCAGCATGTTCTAGATAAATGAATAAACTACACTGTAAAATGAATAACTTACAAAAATTAAGGTACATATAATTGTACCAGTGTTTTTAAAAGTTTAAATTATAGGAAATAAAAACAATGTTCTATCAGTTTTATTACAAAAGCACAAACACAAAAAGGGAGTTGCATAAAAGAAGCAAAACATACAAGTCAAACATTTTATTAAATACATTTTAAAAGTTATTATTTATTATGTTCCATTATGTCCCAGCTATTGTGCTAATTCAGCCCTTTACAAATATCTCATATAAATAAAAGAGACTTAGAAAACTTAAGCAACTTTCACAAGGTGACCCAGTAAATACATGATAGAGATGGGTTTCAAACCCTAGATCTGACTGCCTCCAAAGTTCTGCTTTTGACCACTGTGCTTCATTTCTTCCCAAAGAGAATGTTACCATTAATTGTTATTTCTAAAAACCGCAAGTGAGGAACTTCCCTGGTGGTGCAGTGGTTAAGAATCTGCCTGCCAATGCAGGGGACACAGGTTCGATCCCTGGTCTGGGAAGATCCCACATGCCACGGAGCAACTAAGCCTGTGCGCCACAACTACTGAGCCTGTGCTCTAGAGGCCGCGCGCCCCAACTACTGAGACTGCATGCCACAACTACTGAAGCCTGCACGCCGAGAGCCCTTGGTCCACAAGAGAAGCCCCTGCAATGAGGAACCCGTGCACTGCAATGAAGAGTAGCCCCCGCTCTCCGCAACTAGAGAAAGCCCACGTGCAGCAACGAAGACCCAACGCAGCCAAAAAAAAAAAAAATGAACCCAACTCAATAGTAAGTATTATCTGTTCCTCATTTTAAAACTAAAATACATTGGGCACATACTGTGTATAAAGTAGCATGTTAGACCTTAAGAGACATGAAGACATGGATGCTGTCCTCATAAAATTGAACATGAGGAAATAATTTTCACCCTTGAAATATTCACGTACCTGTATAGTGTTTTACCAATTTCTGCAGAGTATCAAATTGTGCTCTGGTTGTGATATAGTATCCACCATTGTCAAGTTTCCTAATTTTGTAGTGTTTCACATTGTCACCCCTTACCTCATCCCAATCACGAATAGAGAGGGAATAAGCACCTAGAAGGGAAAATGAACACTTCTACTATACCTTTCTTAAAATACTGCCCAAGAAAATTTTTATACTTATATTAACAATATTCATACCTTTAGTAGTTTCACTCTCTCTTACTAAGAAAATACCTCGTTGATTCCCAGGATTCAGAAGTAATCTTTCAGCATCTTTTCTCCCCATTTTGCCAAAATACCATCTGGAAAAAAAAAATGAGTAGTGTTCTGAGTTAGAAGGGTGTAATAAGCATCAGAAAAATTATACATAGATATTAGTAAGAACGAAGTGGGATAGGGAGGATGACAAAGAACAGAACACAGCTTTAAAATACAGTAAAACAGAATGAAAGATCTTTCTTAAATAGTACAAGTATTACTATCAGAATATATTGTCATAGTATTTTCATGTATTAACTACTCAACAACTCTCTTAAACTCCACCTGGCAGTCACAGGAACCGTAAATATAGAAGGAAAGGCAACAATGACAGTCTTTTAGTCAATGACAGATGAAAATATTAAGATTATAGTAGGAAGAGTAAAAGTGGTTCTCTGGCAACAGTGTGATCATTTGTATTCAGTAAGATGCAAGTAAACCATGTCCAAATTATTAGAGACTCTAAATTACTGTGGGTTCATTTAATACAGTTTTGTGAATAAAAATGCAATTTTTGCTGAGGAGGAGCCACAGAATAGTGGAGAAGAAAGACCAAAGGACAAAATGGAAAGTAACAAGTCCCAAAGCAGAACAGAGAGTTATGGAGACAAATTACACATCACTAATAAAAAAGCAAACAAATATTGATAGAGCACCTACTATGTGCAAGATGCTGGGTTAAGTGCTATGATATGAAAATGATGTATTATTTATGGATCCCAGATAAACCTGCTTTGACATAAAAGTACAGGCATACCTCATTTTATTGTGTTTTACTTTACTGCGTCTTTTAAAAAATTGTAGGTTTGTGGCAACCCTGGTCAAGCAAGTCTATCAGAGTCATTTTTCCAATAGCATTTGCTAACTTCGCATCTCTGTGTCACACTTTGCTAAGTCTTGCAGTATTTCAAACATTTTCTTCCACATAAGACAGCAAACTTAACTGCTAAATGTTGTGGGTGATCTGACTGCTCCACCAACTGGCTGTTTCCCCAACTCCCTCTCCTCATGCCTCCCAACTCCCTGAGATACACAATGTTGAAATTAGGCCAAGTAATAACCCTACAATGGTCTAAGTGTTCCTTTCTCTGAGTGAAAGGAAGAGTCGATCAACATGGCAAACTCTGTTTTTGATTTATTTTAAGAAACTGCCACGGCCACTCCAGCCATCAGCAGCCACCACTCTGATCAGCAGCCACCAACATGGAGGCAGGACCCTCTACAGCAAAACAGCTATGGCTTGCTGAAAGCTCTGACAATGGTTAGCATTTTTTAGCAATAAAGTATTTTTAATTAAGGTACGTACATAGTTTTTTTAGACACAGACTGTTGCACACTTAATATACCACAGTGTAGTGTAACCATAACTTTTATGCACTGGGAAACCAACTCACTTTACTGCAATATTTGCTTTATTATGGCTGTCTAGAACCAAATCCACAATATCTCCGAGTATGCCTGTAATATGTCACTGAAGGTGAACTTTAACTTTTTGAAAGCTGTAAGAATGGTACTTAGAACTCCCATACACACTCCACCCAGGTTTCCTGTTAACATTTTGCTTTGTCATATTCTCTTTTTCCCTGTGTATGTGTGTTTGTGTGGGTGTGTGTATTTCCTTCTGAACTGAATGATAGTTGCAAACATGCTGAATCGTTACCTCTAAATGCTTCAGTGTGTACATCCTAAAAGACAAAGATACTCTCTCTCCATAGCCATGGAGCAAGCACCTAAGTCAAGAAGTTAACACTGATACAATAACATCAATGGAGGATAAATTTTTGACGTGAAAGAGTCTGCAGAATATAAAAAGGGTTAATGCAATTATTTTAAAGTGAAAAAATAAAGGCTAGGGACTAGGCATAATACAGTATTATAAATGCAGATCCATTTATGATCCTACTGTAAGCAAATACTATGGCATTAATTATTAATTTTCAAGTAACATCTCCTACTTATACGATACATTAGCTGTATTAAGACTGGTATGTAATTGCACGTGTGTAAAGTTGTGGCTAAGTAGAATGTGCATTAAGACATTTTAAAAATCAAAATAATTAATAAAATATGAAGCAGTGCCATACTCTTCTGCCTGAATGGAATCTGCAGGGGCTACATAATTGCTAGGGATATAGCCATTCTTTCCTGTAGCAATTGATCTTGCTTCCCACCAGTCTCCTTCCCTGCAACACATAAAACAACAATTACCACAAGGTAGACCACAGCTCAGGACACGATCTATTGCAGTGCCATCTTGTATCTGAAACAGACAAGAAGTATTACTTCCATTTTTATTTATGCATTCATTTGATCAAGAATTAAACTCCAAGAATAATATTTTAAAAATAGGTTAGAGGACATCACTGGTGGCGCAGTGGTTAAGAATCTGCCTGCCAACCCAGGGGACATGGGTTTAATCCCTGGTCCAGGAAGGTCCCACATGTCATGGAGCAACTAAGCCCATGCGCCACAACTACTGAGCCTGCGCTCTAGAACCGTGAGCCACAACTCCTGAGCCCGTGTGCTGCAACTACTGAAGCCTGAGCGCCTAGAGCCTGTGCCCGGCAACAAGAGAAGCCACCACAATGAGAAGCCTGCACACCACCACGAAGGGTAGCCCCTGCTCGCCGCAACTAGAGAAAACCCGCACACAGCAACAAAGATCCAACGCAGCCAAAAAAAACAAGGTTACATGAATTAAGGGAATAAGGCCAAGCAAAATCACAATTGCATTGTTTCTGCTTCAAACAAAAAAACAAAACAAAAACCCTAAAAAACAAACAAAAAAAACCCACTTTAATTTTAGTTATAAAATCTCTTTTTTACGTAACCTAACATTTCAACCTAAGACAATAAACTATGCTGAATAAAACAATTTGGGAAGTAAATCTTTCAGATTACTCAGTTTCGATGAAATGTTTTCTCATTTAAAAGCTTTACTGAGATAATTTGTATACCATAAAATTCCCCCATTTAAGATTTTTTAAGAGTTTTGCAGCCATTACCACTATCAATTTTAGAACATTTTCATCACCCCCAAAAGAAACCCTGTACCCATTAAGAGTTACTTCCTGAGCTTCCCTGGTGGCGCAGTGGTTGAGAGTCTGCCTGCCGATGCAGGGGACACGGGTTTGTGGCCCAGTCCGGGAAGATCCCACATGCCATGGAGCAGCTGAACCCCTCCCCCACCATTTCCAACCACTAATCTGCTTTCTATTTCTATGGATATGCCCATTGTGGGGCATTTCATATAAATGGAACAATACAACACGTGGTCTTTTTGACTGGCTTCCTTCACTCAGCATATTTTTTCCAGCATTTATCAGTTGCTCATTCTTTTTTTATTGCTAAATTATTTTCTTTTTTAAAAAAATTTTTTTTATTCTTTATTTTTTTTTTTTTGGCTGCATTGGGTCTTCGTTGCTGTGCGAGGGCATTCTCTAGTTGTGGTAAGCGGTAGCTGCGGCGAGCAGGGGCTACTCTTCGTTGTGGTGTGCGTGCTTCTCGTTGCGGTGGCTTCTCTTGTTGCGGTGCACGGGCTTCAGTAGTTGTGGCTCGCGAGCTCAGGAGTTGTGACTTGCAGGCTCTAGAACGCAGGCTCAGTAGTTGTGACTCACGGGCTTAGCTGCTCCACGGCATGTGGGATCTTCCCAGACCAGGGATCGAACCCGTGTCCTCTGCACTGGCAGGCGGATTCTTAACCACTGTGCCACCAGGGAAGTCCCAATGATTTTCTTTTTAACAATGCATAAAATTACAATGTTTCTTTCTATCATATTAGGAGAAAAAATTCAGATGCCCTAGAACTACTGTAACCAAAATATTAGCAATGAGCAATAATAAAAAGATTTAATTCCTGGAATAAAGTATATTTACAAGAATGTTATCCATGAACATCCAAATAAGACTAAAGTCAATTCAGAACATGAGAACTACATGTAGTTTGTAATAGATAAGCCTTGACTTTTCCAAAATTAATGTGAAAGGAGAGTATATTATCAATCTGCAATGAGGAAGACATATGGGTTCTGCTACTATAGATTAAATGCATGTTTTGCTTTACCAGAAATAAGTATTGAAAATATTTTGTCTACATTGAAATTTCATAAATTCTTGAGGTGAATCTGATCTTTAAAACATGAAATGGAAAATCCTTTTGTAATTCAAATGTTTACAAACTCATATACTTGGCTTGTAGCTTCCTAGTTTACATTAAGTACGTTCAGATATACAAACTGAAAACTTTGATCCTGATAATCATTCACTGATTCATTCAAACATTCACTGAGTATC
Source organism: Neophocaena asiaeorientalis asiaeorientalis (assembly GCF_003031525.2). NCBI lineage: Eukaryota > Metazoa > Chordata > Mammalia > Artiodactyla > Phocoenidae > Neophocaena > Neophocaena asiaeorientalis. The sequence goes on from NW_020174563.1 coordinate 5,088,315, forward strand.
TTTTAAGTAACAGACCTTACAATAGAGTGTGCTAGAAACAGGTAAAAAGTCCTTAGTCTCAAGTAACTCCATCTAGAGCAGGATTTCTCAACCTCGGCACGACTGACACTTTGGGCTGGACAATGCTTTGTGGTGGGGGGCTGTCCTGTGCACCGCAGGATGCTGAGCAGCATCCCTGGCCTCCATCCACTAGATGCCAGTTGTAGCACCATGGATGTAACAAACAAAAATGTCTCCAGACATGGTCAAATGTCCCCTGGCTGATTCTGCCCCCATGCTGAGAACCACTGGTCTAAAAGGATGATAGGCAAGTGATAAATTTTAATTCAAAACTGTGATGACTGCTATAATTGAGGTTTGCACAGGTTGCTATGTAAACATGTAAGAGAGACACCACCAAATCCAGCAGGAGGTGGGGACTGGGCCAGGCAGCAAAGGTAGAAAGAATATCAAGAAAGGCTTCCTTGAGAAAGGACACAGGAATATACCCTTTGACAGATGCATAGGGTTGGCCAGATGAAGGAAGAAATGTGGAGGGACAAGAAGTTACATTCCAGAAAAAAGAAATCGCATATGTGAAAGCACAGAGAAGGGGAGAGTCCCCAGTGTATTCAGAATCATAAATAAGTAATTCACTCTGGCTGGGCAGTGGAGTGAGGAAAGGGAAAAAGCGCAATGAATGACGCCTGCTCTTATTGCTGTTTTAACTTGACAGCAGCCAGTAGCTATTGAAGGATTTTAAAGCTGAGAGACAGAATCACATTTCATGTTCTCAAAAAATAACTGGTAGCAAGTGGGAACAAAGATGGAAGGAAACATGACTGGATGCAAAGAGACCATAAATGTCTATTCTGAGAAGTTACAAAGTGGTCACTGTGCCTGCTAATGAAATTATGGGATCTATTTTCTGTAACAAGCGCTGAATTTTCTATGGTGGCCCACTAAATGACAACAAGTCTGAGAGTCACATAAGGCAACAGCAACATAACATGGTCAGTTTGGGACTGCAGGAGTTCCTTAGCCTTTTTAGTTTTTTTTTTTTAAGAGAAAGAGATTGGGCTTCCCTGGTGGCGCAGTGGTTGAGAGTCTGCCTGCCGATGCAGGGGACACGGGTTCGTGCCCTGGTCCGGGATGATCCCACATGCCGCGGAGCGGCTGGGCCCGTGGGCCATGGCTGCTGGGCCTGTGCATCCAGAGCCTGTGCTCCACAGTGGGAGAGGCCACAACAGTGAGAGGCCCGCGTACGGCAAAAAAAAAAAAAAAAAAAAAAAAAAAGAGAACGAGATTAAGATCTTTAAATCATCTAGTACTTAGATAAATGGGATCATAGAAATATCTTTATAAAGGTTTTTTTTAAGTAAGGTACTTACTTACATATACTCCCTCAATCCTCACTCTTAAATCTCTACTGTTTATGGCAGAACCACAGCAACACAATTTGTAGAAATCATAACTTCTGGCTCTGGCAGTAGTATTATGCCGTATGTCTAAAGAAACCAAATGTATCATCCAATCCAGTGGGCAGAGACCCACGCCCCACTACTCTCGTCTCTGAATCATCATCCAGCTCAGTGGTTTCAGTGTAAAGTAGGCTGCCATTGGTATCTCTCCCCCATAAAATGTTCATAACACTTACGTATTATTAATTATTTGAAATCTTTCACCCTTCTTAAATGAAAGGTCTTCTGTAGTTCTAGCTTCATAATCATATAAGGCCACAAATACAGTAACACCACCTATTGGGGGGAAAAAAAGACCAAGGTAAATTATATAGACAAATTAACAACAGAGAAATTTAAAAACATTGCCAACAACAACAAAAAAAGCTTATTAAGCATAGCTCTTTTCCTGGTCTCCAGAATCTATTTTTAAAAGTTGGAGGGGCTTCCCTGGTGGCGCTGTGGTTGAGAGTCTGCCTGCCGATGCAGGGGTCACGGGTTTGAGCCCTGGTCTGGGAATATCCCACATGCCGCGGAGCAACTAAGCCCGTGCACCACAACTACTGAGCCTGCGCGTCTGAAGCCTGTGATCCGCAACAAGAGAGGCCGCGATAGTGAGAGGCCCGTGCACTGTGATGAAGAGTGGCCCCCACTTGTCGTAACTAGAGAAAGCCCTCGCACAGAAATGAAGACCCAACACAGCCATAAATAAATAAATAAATAAATTTAAAAAAAAAACAAGTTGGAGATTTGGGTCACTGAAGTTTTCAAATTAAGATGCTATCTTAAGGCCTTCCATGAGACTACTGTACTCTACAAATTCTAAAATTCTATAGACCCAGAGAGACATTTTTAATCTTGATTCACAGCTGCAACATCTCTAGCTTGAAAAGACAAAGTTCAAATCAATTCTTTAGCAGAAAAAGCATTAACGAGTATTATAAACTACTAGCATTGATCATCTCAATTTCCTAAAAACACTAAGTGAACATTCCCATCCTTAAGACTAATCATTCACTGTATAGCACAGGGAACCCTACTCAATACTCTGTAATGACCCATATGGGAACAGAATTTAAAAAAAGAGTGGATATATGTATAACTGATTCACTTTGCTGTACAGCAGAACACAACACTATAAATCAACTATACTCCAATAAAAATTATTTGAAAAAAAGACTAACAGTAATAACTAGGGTTTTATTAAGATTATTTATTATATTTAACACAAAGATAAAAACAGCATGTTTTTCTTAGAAATTAAATGGTATGGCTGATATGGATTATAAATTCCAAAAGTAATTTTGTCATATAAAGCACTGTATGTAGTTGCTTAAGACATAAGCAACTTAAATAACCAAACTATTACCTGCAAGCGAAAGAACAGAATCTCATTTGTCTGGCTTCTCCCCTGAGGCCCGGTCATATATTAACTACCTATTTGACATCTCAAATGTCTATCAAGCATTTAAAATTTATTAGGTACAAAACAAAGGTGTTGGGCTTCCCTGGTGCTGCAGTGGTTAAGAGTCCGCCAGCCGATGCAGGGGACATGGGTTTGTGCCCCGGTCTGGGAAAATCCCACATGCCCCGGAGCGGCTGGGCCCATGAGCCATGGCCGCTGAGCCTGCGCGTCTGGAGCCTGTGCTCCGCAACGGGAGAGGCCACAACAGTGAGTGGCCCGCGTACCGCAAAAAAAAACAAAAAACAAAAAAAAAACACAAAGGTGCTGACTTTTCTCCTCTAACCTGAAGTCTTCCCTACCTCAGCAAACACTACCAGTCAGGTATTCAAGCCAAGTCCATTACCAGCACTGTCAGTTCTACCTCTAAAGTACCTTACCTACTTCCTTTTCATTTCCAGCTCTTCCACCCTAATCCAAGTCCCTGTTCTCTCTTACTGGGAAAGTAATAGCCTAACTCACTTCTATATCTGGTTCCCTACATCCACCCTTCACGCGGCTGCCAGAGGGAAGTTTTTAGAAAGGGAATTCAATCGTGCAAATTCTTTACTGAAATCTCTTCAATAACTTCCTTCTAGCTTTGAATAAAACCCATACTTCTTACTATAGTCTATGAGGTCCTGAGAAATCCTGACTCTTCAAACGCATTATCATGTAATTCTACCCTCTGCCCATACTAGTCCTCAAACCTGCCAAGCCCATCTGTACTTCCTAAAGTGCATTTGTTATTCTCTCTTCCCAGAAAGCTCTTTTCCCAGTTATGCACATATTTAGGTCATTCTCATCAAACCTCAGCTCAAACAATTTCATCTCAAGATGGCTTTCCTTGATCATTTAAAGGGCCTTCGCCAATCATTCTAGTTAGTTCCTTCATAGTATTTATGAACCATTAATCATCCTGTTTAGTTGTTTCTATAATTATTATCCAACCCTCATTATAATGTAAACTCCACTGGGGCAGAAATCTTGTTTCTCTTGCTTACAACTCTCTATACCTGGCACACAGACACTCATCAATAAATCAATACCCATGAATGGACTATTTCCCATAAATAAACTGCTTTAGGTAACTCAAGTGTGTCTTCTCAACAGTTAATCATTTTGGATTAATATCTTTCCAGAACATATAATCCTGAAAATAAACTTTTACTGGTGACTGAGAAATACCATCATGACCAACTATTACTGAAGTATTTAGAGTTAGGGGACTGGAATTAAGACTATTATTGACTCTTTGATGTCCATAACTTCTCAAATGAGCAGTCTAACAGAATTTGTGTATGACATTCTCTAATCACTATTTTTGGTCTGGAGGTGAGCAGAGTGAAGAGACGCATTTATAGTCCATGCTTGTAGAAGAGATTCTTCTTTTGTCCCCTCATGTTGTTCAATTTGGTGCCGGCAGCTGTTTTGCCAAGCCTAAGGATGAAGTGGACACTCCAAGGGCTCCAAGAGAGACACCAAAGAAACTCGAGTCCTTGATGACATCAAGGAACTGCTGGATCAAGGAATCCTGGAGCTCACCCTACCTTTTAAAGCCAGTTGTGCTTTGTTACTCAAGGGAAAAGCATCCCGATAGGGGACCCTTCACAAAAGAACCATCTCTCTTTTTGAAGTTTCTGACTACGTTTTTAGAGCATTTCTGACTCCATGAAAGGTTGTTGGCCATCACTTCTTGCTGTTCTCTGAAAGGATATTGTAGGGTAAAAAATGAAGTTCTAGAATAGGGCATTAAATCTGTGCCCTCCTGCTTATTATCTGTGACTCTGAAAAAAAAATCATTTAAACACTGAGCCTCAGGATTTTTCTTTTTTCAGTCAGTAGTGTCTAATCGAAAAACTGTATTATCATCACAAAACTGCCATTTACCTAACATTTATCAAGTAACTACTATAATACTTTAATAATGGCTAGCACTTTACAATCCTCAGAAGTTGTAATATTCTAGAGGGAGGGGTATACATTTTTCAGGGTGGTTGTTTTTTGGCCGTGCTGCACAGCATGTGGGATCCTAAGTTCCCCAACCAGGGATGGAACCTGCGCCCACTGGACTGCCAGGGAAGTCCCCAGGAGGGAGGGGTATACTTTTTTTTAAAATAGATCTTTATTGGAGTATAACTGCTTCACAATACTGTCTTCGTTTCTGTTGTACAACAAAGTGAATCAGCTATACATATACATATATCCCCATATCCCCTCCCTCTTGAGCCTCCCTCCCACCCTCCCTATCCCACCCCTCTAGGTCATCGCAAAGCACCAAGCTGATCTCCCCGTGCTATGAGGCTGCTTCCCACTAGCTATCTATTTTACGTTTGGTAGTGTATATATGTCCATGCTACTCTCACCTCGACCCAGCTTCCCCCTCCCCCACCGGTCCCCAAGTCCATTCTCTATGTCTATGTCTTTATTCCTATCATGCAAGTAGGTTCATCAGTACCATTTTTTTCTCTTTAAGATTCCATATATATGTGTTAGCATACAGTATTTTTCTCTTTCTGACTTACTTCACTGCATATGACAGAATCTAGGTCCATCCCCCTCACTACAAATAACTCAATTTCATTTCTTTTTATGGCTGAGTAATATTCCATTGTATATATATGCCACATCTTCTTTATCCAGTCATCTGTCAATGGACATTTAGGTTGCTTCCATGTCCTGGCTATTGTAAATAGAGCTGCAATGAACACTGTGGTACATGACTCTTTTTGAATTATAGTTTTCTCAGGGTATCTGCCCAGTAGTGGGATTGCTGGGTCATATGGTAGTTCTATTTTTAGTTTTTTAAGGACCCTCCATACTGTTCTCCATAGTGGCTGTATCAATTTACATTCCCACCAACAGTGCAGGAGGGTTCTCTTTGGGGTATACGTTTTTAATCTTTATATTTCCAGTGCCTGCCAGTCAGCACTCAATAATTATTTTTTTTTTTTTTTTTTTTTTTGT
>NW_020174563.1:5094492-5117277 GCF_003031525.2 Neophocaena asiaeorientalis asiaeorientalis
TTTTTTTTTTGCGGTACACAGGCCTCTCACTGTTGTGGCCTCTCCAGTTGCAGAGCACAGGCTCCGGACGCGCAGGCTCAGCGGCCATGGCTCACGGGCCCAGCCGCTCCACGGCATGTGGGATCTTCCCGGACCGGGGTACGAACCCGTGTCCCCTGCATCGGCAAGCGGACTCTCAACCACTGCGCCACCAGGGAAGCCCCTCAATAATTATTTGAAAAATGAATTAGTGAAATAATTAATTATATAACCCAGTACATAATCACCATCAGATTACTACCAAATTTCCCATAATCACCATCAGATTACTACCAAATTATAGAACCCAGTACATAATCACCATCAGATTACTACCAAATCACCATCAGATTACAACCAAATTTCCCAGTACATAATCACCATCAGATTACTACCAAATTTCCCAGATGTACACAATAAAACTTGAACTTATGTTGGAGACTTTAATTTTTACATAAACTTATTTTAATAGTCCCCCAGTAAGTTATTTCTGTTATAGCAGGCAAACTATGTATTGCCCAAGGTCACATTCTCAAACCAACAACAGGATTGTCCATTTAAAGCTCACCTGTTAAACCAGCAGGATATGAAGTTGGCACCACTGAAAATGAGGAAGATGTTCCTCCAAAAGGTGTCACCCCTGAGGATCCTCCAAATGGTGTCATGGAAAGGTTGCTGAAATTAACAGATGTGCTCTTTGTGGAGGATGTTGGTGCCACTGCAGTGTGCTCTGCTCCATAATGGCTGACACTTGTACTGACCGGTTCTGGAGTGTTTTCTGGTCTGTATTTAATGGCTGGACTTTTGTTCTCTTTACTTTTAATGCAGCCCATTATCAAATCTACAAAGGTGGTAAGACAAATTTTGAGAAGCAGTTAACATAAAGCATACTTCAAAAGGTGCAATTCAATAGTTGACTTTAAACGAGGCATTTTTCCCCTGCAAATAAGTTAACAGTAACAAAACAAAAAGAACCTAGACAGCTGCAAATAAAGTCTCTCCACATCATTTATCTTTATTACAATTCTGCTAATGTATCATTCCAATCATGTCATTCTCCAGCTCAATCTCCTTTAAAGGTTCAATGACAACATGCCACAGTGTATTGGGAAAACCATGGGCTCTGATGCCAGAGGCCAGAGTTTCAATCCTAGCTTCTTACTTCCTAGTGCAGTGACTGCAGGTATGTTGCTTAACTTCTCTGCACTTCAGTTACTTGAAAAAGGAGAACAATAATATCACCTACTTCATAAGGTTTTCTATAAGGATTAAATTTCTTACAACTTCTAGACAATCTCTGGTTCTACACAGTGGGTACTAGCAAATTCTGGTTGTTTTCCTTCTACCTATACCAGCACTGTGTAACAGAAATATAATCTGAGCCATGCATATAATTCTAAATTTTCTAGTAAATACAATTAAAAAATAAAAACAGGTAAAATTAATTTTAATAATATATTTGATTTGACTCAATAAATCTAAAATATAATTATTTCAACATGTCATCAATATGAAAAAATTTAATGAGATGTTTTATATTCTCTTGTACTAAATCTTAGAAATCTGGTGTGCATTTTAAACTTACAGTACATCTCAATTTGGACCAAGCACATTTTAAGTGCTCAACAGCTGTATGTGGCTGTGTAGTGGCTAGTACACAGGACCATGCAGCTCTATATCTTTTCCCTTCCCTACCAACGGACGCACTCCCAATGCTTGCCAAATTGGACTTCAATTTATCTTTCCCATTTTATCATTTCCTCACTTACCTTATGCACACATGGAGAAAAAATAAATTCCTGTTTCTCCAATACATATGCCCTGTGCTTTCCCATTTTTGTGTTTTCCCTCCTAAAAGTGCCTCTGTCAGTTAATACTCTCCTCACATCTCTACCTGCTAAAATTTATCCATTCACTGAGGGTCATTACAAATGTTACTTTACCATTCAGGCTGTCTCCATAACTGGTAAAATACCTTCTTCCTTAAAACTTCTAATGTACTTTTGGAGAGATTTTTGTACGAGACTCTTACTTGCATCTTGTTTTCTGCTAATTCCCAGTCTACCCTCAAGTCACTGGCAACACACTTCTTAAAAAGCAAGAGTTTCTCACCTCTTATATACTGTACAGCCTACCAACATGACTTGCATATAGTATGTTTACTGATATGACAAAATCTGCATTATTCCATTCACTTCCTGCAGAAGAACTAATGGTGATTTCATTAATTCACTTTGTTTTTTTCCTGGCTGTGACGCGTGGCATACGGGATCTTAGTTTCCCAACCAGGGATTGAACCTGGGCCCCTGGCAGTGAGAGTGCTGAGTCCTAACCACTGGACTGCCAGGGAATTCCCTAGAAACGTTATTATAAATGTAGGATGTGATTTACATTTTTAAGTAAACTTCAGGTGCAATGAGTTATACAGATTTTAATGGACTGTCTTAGAAACATAACGTTATTTAAAATATTTACATGGGAAAAGCCTCTTTCAAGTTCCAAGCTACTAACTTACAGATACATATTAACAACATATATTTATTAGACACTATAAAGGGAGCTAAGGATGGCAAGAATGGTTCATTTTCTTTAAAAAGGTCACACATAAGGAAAAAAATACAGTATTGTAAAATTTGAAAAATGCCAGAGTGAAAAAAAAACGCTAGAGCAGAGGTACATACAGAACATCATGGGAATACAACAGAAGTTATGAGCTCTGCCTTGAGTTCTTGGGAAAGAAAATTTTGCAGACAATGGCATCTGAGCTAGGTCTTGAAGAGTTGGAGATTTCAGGAAGAAGAACTAGGATATTCCAGGAAGAATGAAGTGGGAAGAATGGTTCAGATGTTTGGAACAGCATGGTGTATTTCGGGAACAGAAAACCCTGTGGCAGGAGTATAAGGGGGTGTTTTTGAGAATGGTGGGACAGATGGCTAGTGTTCGAGGAGAATTTACACACAAAGAGGATTATTTGCTAAGCAATAACTTTTAGATTTATCCAGGGAGCATTGGAAAGTTAAGATTCTTAAAAAGGTGAATAGGGCTTCCCTGGTGGTGCAGTGGCTGAGAGTCCGCCTGCTGATGCAGAGGACACGGGTTGGTGCCCCGGTCTGGGAAGATCCCACATGCCATGGAGCAGCTGGGCCCGTGAGCCATGGCCGCTGAGCCTGAGTGTCCGGAGCCTGTGCTCCACAACAGGAGAGGCCAGAAGAGTGAGAGGCCCTCGTACCGCAAAAAAAAAAGGTGAATAGCAGAAAATATGTTTTAGAATAACTGTGGTAAAAGGACAAATTATAGAGTGGAAAGAAAGAAAGAATGGCGGCAGTTAGTCAAGTTACAAAACTACTGCCATGACCCATGTGAGGCAGGACAAAAGCAGGAATACTGGGGCCAAAGATGAGGGGAAATGAGAGGTACACACCAAGTAAAATAATCAACTCTAGGTGATCGGCTGGGTATGGGTGGAGGAGACATGAAAAAGGAGTCATTTACTCAGTCCCTACAATTTACCAAACACTTAAAAGTAGTTACTATGTGCATGCTAGGGGCTAGATGACGCAAAAGTTTCTAGTTTGAACTGAGTGGAAAGTAACACCATGAGGTAGAGAAAAGAGAAACAGGTTTTTCTGGACCAACCAGTTCAGTTTCAGATGTTAGTTTTAGGGGTCTGTGGGGCATGATGTTAAGAAGTCTAGTGGGGAATGACAGTAAGTGTAAAACTCAGAAAGAGTAGAAACCAGAGAAAAGTTAAAATTTTTTTCACAGTGTTACCACACCTTTTGGAGATAATAAAACTCAACCAAGGCACAGATTTGGAGAGGTGTGAAAAATTAATACAGTGTTGCAGGACACCTACAGATAAGGGATAGACGGGCAAGGAAATTAGGAAGCAGCAATTAAGAGTTGGGAGTGCTTTCATAAATACAAAAACACAAGTGGAAAGGATAATCATTAACTTCAAGGTAGTGGAAAGGGTTGGGGAAGAGTTTCAACCGTATCTGTGGCACTTTTTTTTTTTTCTTAAAAGATAAATGAAGCAAATAGAGAAAAATGTTAATGTGTTAAATGTAGGTAATAGATATAATTCTTTTTGTTAGTTTGGAGTATTTAATACATTTTTAACAAGTAGAATAATACAGTGGAAATAGAGAAATAGACTTTCAAGAAGAAAATGACTAATAATGGTAAAGACCAACATGAAATCAAGTGGCATTTAAACTGATTTTAAAAGGCCAGCTGATTAGTAATTAGGAGCTCACTGATGACTTTCACAAGAGCATTTCTTAGCATCATGAAGTTAGAGCACAGTTAAGTTGAATAATAAATTAATGACTAGGCCATAAAAATATGGTGAATTCTGGAATGCAACATCTTCATAAGCTGGGAACATATACTTTGTATCAAAACGTTTTATATGATTTCTTTGTCTACTTCACAGATCCTTTCCTTCACAGTCTTGGCGTAATCTAATTCGGCAGACACTTGGGTTACTCAACAGCCATCCTGCTTTGATAAAAGAACCCTGATTTTGTTCACCTTCCTTCATTTGTCCAGCTCCCGGTAATAAATAATGACTGATTTAAGCCACTCTTGGTCCTATCCCTTTGCCATTAACTGTGTAAGCCATGAGCACGGGCTTCTAGGAAGTTTCTCCTCACTTGTAAAAAGGAATACAAGACAGAAATATTCCATTTCATTCCCTAGATGTTATTGTTGTTGATGCCTAAATCTGAGACTACCAAGCACCCATGTGAAAGGAGGACACAAACATACTGAAAAGGGGAGGGCAGAAAGATGAAAGGAACTTGGGTCCCTGATGCTGCTGCTCAGTTACTGAACTATATAACCCTATAATAACCCGAGAACACAATTTAGCTCCAGAAATCTTACTATGTGAGATAAATATCTACTGTAAAAGTCAATTTTCTTGTTTGGTTTTCAGTTACTTGCAGCTGAAAGGATCTTAAATAATAAACTACTCAAATCACATGACAATGGTTAATATATTAAATCCCTTTCAACATATCAAGAATCAATAGCTTAACAAAAAATAGATCTTCTCTCAAAGTATTTACATAAATCTGAGCTACCCTTAAGACTGTAAAATTTATAGTCTATAAAAGTAAAATTCAATTTTTAAGCAAATGATTTCATATAGATATTTGCTTGAGTATAAGGTGCATGAATATTTGCTGAAAAACAGGCTTTACCTCAATTTGAATATTACTGTTACTTTAAGATTTTCTGAGAAATATGAATTTAAAATTTAGATTACAGAAACTTCTTCCCTTAGACACTATCAGATATTCTTTCCTAAAATGTTCTTTTTTAAAAAAATTAGCTTCGGGACTTCCCTGGTGGCGCAGTGGTTAAGAATCCACCTGCCAATGCAGAGGACACAGGTTCGATCCCTGGCCCAGGAAGATCCTGCATGCCGTGAGGCAACTAAGCTCGTGTGTCACAACTACCGAGCCTGCGCTCTAGAGCCCATGAGCCACAACTACTGAAGCCTGCACGCCTGGAGCCCATGCTCGGCAACAAGAGAAGCCACCGCAATGAGAAGCACGTGCGTTGTATCTAGAGAAAGCCTACATGCAGCAACGAAGACCCAACGCAGCCAAAAAAAGAAAAAATCAACTTTGGGCTTCCCTGGTGGCGCAGTGGTTGAGAGTCCGTCTGCCGATGCAGGGGACATGGGTTCGTGCCCTGGTCCGGGAGGATCCCGCATGCCGCAAAGCGGCTGGGCCCGAGAGCCATGGCCGCTGGGCCTGCGCGTCCGGAGCCTGTGCTCCACAACGGGAGAGGCCACAACAGTGAGAGGCCTGCGTACCGCAAAAAAAAAAAAGAAACAACTTTGAGGTGTAATTTACATACAATAAAATGCACCCATTTAAAGTGTACAGTTCAATGAGTTTCGGCAAATGTCTGTAACTATGCAACCAATACTATAATTACAATATAGAAGATTCCAATCACGCCCAAAAGATTCTGTTGTACCCTTTTCCCAATAGGGAAAATCCCCAACCCCAGCCCTAAGCAATCACTGATTTGTTTTCTCTAACTATAGATTTATCTTTTCTAGAGTTTCATATAAATAGAATAATACTATAGTCTTTTTCGTGTCTGCCATTTTTTTAAATTAGGCATTGTGTACCTGAGATACTTCCATATTGCTGCATATATAGGTAGTTCATTAATTTGTATTGCTAAGTAGAACCCCATCATATACCATAATTGTTTAGCCATGCACTTGTTGATGGGTATTTGGGTTGTTCCAGTTTGGGGCTATTATAAATAAAACAGCTACAAACATCCCCATACAAGTCTTCAGGTGGGTAGATATGTGCCTCTCCCCCCTCTCCCCATAAATACCTAAGGAATGGAACTGCTTGGTCATATAAACTTAAGTTACTGTAATAAGCTGCTAAACTGGTTTCCATAGTGACTGTACCATTTTGCATCCCCACCAGCAGTGAATGTGAATTCATTCTCCACATTCTCAACAACACTTCTAAGTCTTTCTTTCCCCTCTCAGAAACCCATCACATGTTTACTTGGGTTTGGATACGATCCAAATAGTCTACACAGCTCTTTGACTTTTTATTCTATCTAAAAAGCTTTGACAATTGAAATCTACTGATATCAAAGGTAGCTGACAATATAAAATGCATATGGCTGAATTGATGTTACACACATTTACAACATGAGCATTACCAAAATCATTAGAAATGTTGATTAACCACTGATTTTAGTTCACTGATATAAACAATGGTCAGGACTTAGGTAACTGCCAAACACCCTTAACACCATTTAATTTGCCAATGCTACCAAGAGCATTTTAATCTCAAACATGCCCTCTAAAATCCAGTATTATTTCTACACTCAGATTAGATCCAATGGCAATCTAAGACTGCATGGTTACTAAGATGCAATGATGATTCCTTCATACCTTACTACATCAATAGGTCAGTTTCTCACTTTTAAAACCCTATCTTTAAAAATTAAGGCATAAATGTGTAAAATCCACTCATATTAGTATACAGGTCTGCAAGTTTTGACACATGCATACAGTCATGCAACTGCCACCTCAATGAAGATAAAGAACAGTTCCATCCCCACCCCCATCCCATGACACCTCCATGCACTTTTTGTAGTCAACCTCCCCCTCCAACCCCAGGCAACCATTAATCTGTTTTCTGTTCTTACAGTTTCACCTTTTTTTTTCCAGATACCATACAGCATGTAGCTTTTTGATTCTGGCTTTTTTCAGTTAGCATAATGCATCTGAGATCCACCCATGTTTTTGCAGGTATCAGTTCATTCCCCTCCCCCACCCCCCTTTTTTAGTTCATTCCTTTTTATCGTTGAGTGGTATGCATATACCACAGTTTGTTTATTCATTCCCCAGTTGATCTGGGTTGTTTCCAGTTTTTTGTGTTTTTTTTTTGCGGTATGCGGGCCTCTCCCGTTGCGGAGCACAGGCTCCGGACGCGCAGGCTCAGCGGCCGGCCGTGGCTCACGGGCCCAGCCGCTTCGTGGCATGTGGGATCTTCCCGGACCGGGGCACGAACGCGTGTCCCCTGCATCGGCAGGTGGACTCTCAACCACTGCGCCACCAGGGAAGACCGTGTTTCCAGTTTTTGAAAATCACAAATAGAGCCACTATGACCACATACACATAGGTTTTTCTGTGAACACAAGTTTTCATTTCAGTTGAGTAAATACTTAGGAGGGAAACTGCTGGGCTGTATGGGAAGTATAACTTTATAAAAAACTGCAAACACTTTTCCAAAGCAGCTTTAACATTCTGCATTCTCCTGATCAAAATGAGAATTCCAGTTGCTCTACATCCTCATCAACACTTGTTATCAGTCAGTTGATTTTTTTAGGTGTGTAGTGCTATTGTTAAGGTTTTAATTTATATTTTCCTAATGACTAAGCACCTGATATTAAGCATCTTTTCATGTGCTTATTTGCTACTCATATCTACTTTGGTGAAGTATCTGTTCAACTCAATTTCTTAATTGGGTTGGCTTCTTTCTAATATATTCTGGAAACAAGAATATTTACTAATATAATACTATTTATTATATTATTTAATATTCCAGAATCAAGTTCTTTGTCAAATATTTTTTCCCAACCTATAGGTTGCCTTTGCATTTTTATAGCAGTATCCTTGAACATGATTTTTAATTTTGATGCTCAATTAAGAAGTTTTAATTTTATGGTTTGTGCTGTGTCCTAATTGAGAATTCTTCACCAGAAGAATTTCTCCTGTTTTCACCAGAAGTTTTAGCTCTTTATATCAGGCCTACTGAGCCATTTTAAGTGGATTTTTGTATATGTTGTGAAGTCTGCGATCCCATATTTTTAAATTGGATATACAGTTCTTCAACTGCCATTTGTTGAAAAGACTATCCATTTCCCATTGAATTATCTTGATACCTTTGTCAAAAATCAATTAATCATACGGCTTCGCTGGTGGCGCAGTGGTTGAGAGTCCGCCTGCCGATGCGGGGGACACAGGTTCGTGCCCCGGTCCAGGAGGATCCCGCATGCCGCGGAGCAGCTGGGCCCGTGGGCCATGGCCGCTGGGCCTGCGCATCCGGAGCCTGTGCTCCGCAGTGGGAGAGGCCGCGGCAGTGAGAGGCCCGCATACCACAAAAAAAAAATCAATTAATCATAAATGCAAGGGTCTGTTTCTATACTATTAGTTCCATTGTTTTATATGTCTATGCTTGTGTCAATTATCACACTGTCTTCATCACTATAGCTTTACAGTAAGTCTTGAAATTAGATAAAATAAGTCCTCCAGGGTTTTTTTATCTTCTCCAAAATTATTTTGGATACTCTATGGAAGGGGTCAACAAACTTTTTCTGGAAGGGGTCAAAGAACATTTTAGACATTTTAAACTTTGCAAACCAAATGGTCTCTGTCACAACTACCTGACTCCACCATGTTAGTGCAAAAGCACGTTAGTGCATAGACAATACATAAGTGCTAAGTGTGGCAATGTTGTAATAAAACTATTTCCAAAAACAAGCAGCGGGTCAGATTTGGCCTGGAAGTTGCAGTTTGCCTGTGCACTAGGGTCTTTCATTTCCATACAAACTGTAGAGTCAGCTTGTCAATCTCTAGAAAAATGCCTGCTGGAATGTTGACTGGGATATTGAACCTACAGATCAATTTGGGGAGAACCGACATCTTGAAAATATTGATCTCCTGATCCAAGAATACATTACTCCATTTATTTAGAACTTTAAAAATTTCTCTCAGCAATGTTTTGCAATTTTCAGTGTATAGATAGATAGGTCTTGTTCAATTTTTGTTAAACTTATCTCTAGGCATTTCATGGTTTTTGGTTATTACTATAAATGGTATTACTTTATTTCTATTTCTAATTGTTCATCACTTATATAAACATATATTAATAATGTATATACTTGATACTTATATATTGACCTCATATCCTGTGACCCTAATAATAATAAGTTCACATCTTAATTCTAATAGCTTTTTTTTAGTTCCATAGGATTTTCTATATTAAAGGTCATGTGTACAAATAAACACTTTTACTCTCCTTTAGCACCTCTAGTACAATGCTGAATAGAAGTGAGGAGAGAGAACATCTTTGCCTCGTTCCTGATCTTAAGGGAAAAGCATTTAGTCTATCACCATTAAGTATATTAGCTGTAAGGCTGTAGCTGACCTTCATTAGGCTAAGGGACATTCTCTTCTAATTCTGTGTTTGCCTAGAGTTTTTGTCATGAATGGGTGTTAAATTTTGTCAGATATTTTTATATATCTACTCAGATGATCACATGGGTTTTCTCCTTTACTCAACTGATATGGTAGATTAAACTAATTGATTTTTGAGTGTTAACCCCACCTTGGCACCTCTGCATTCTTGGAATAAAACCCATTTGGTTATGATATATTACCCTTTTAATATATTCCTAAAGGCTAATATTTTGTTCAATATTTTTATGTCTATAGTCAAAGAGATATTGCTCTTTTGTTCTCTTGTAATTTGTCTGTGTTTGGTATCAGGATAATTTTGGCCTCATGAAATAAGTTGGGAAATGCTCCCTTCCTCCTCTATTATTTTAAAGAGTTAAAATTAGTATTACTTCTAAAATGTTCAAAAGAATTCACCAGTGAAGCCATCTGGGCCTTGAGTTTTCAATTACAAATTTAACATACAGGGCTACTCATATTTGATTTTTCTTGTGTTACTTTGGTAACTTTTTCAAGATTTGTCCAATTCACCCAAGTTATTAAATTTATATTAGCATAAAGTTGTTCATAATATTCCTTTATTAATCTAGTCTAGCACCACAGCCCTTTCAAGGTTTCTATTAGAAGTCCAGAGTAATCAACAAGGACTTTTTCCCCTCCAGTTGGTAAAACCTCAAATGCCTCCCAACCCTCCGTGATCTCAAAGGGCCACCAGCTCACAACAACAAACTGCTCTTTGCCTGGCTTTACAGTTTCACACTCTGCAGGTACCTTCCAGAATTCAGCAAAAAATCAGAGAGACTCCTTTGCAGACTGTTAGCGTTATTTTTCTAAACAGTGGTCTTTCTGCTGGAATTCTCCCCTGCAATTTCCAGCTGCCTTGGCCTCCATGAATTCTGATCTCCTCGACTTATTACTACTCTCAGGCTTCCCTGGTGGCGCAGTAGTTAAGAATCCACCTGACAACTCAGGGGACACAGGTTCAAGCCCTGGTCTGGGAAGATCCCACGTGCTGTGGAGCAACTAAGCCTGTGTGCTACAACTACTGAGCCTGCGCTCTAGAGCCTGTGAGCCACAACTACTGAGCCCACGTGCCACAACTACTGAAGCCCACACGCCTAGAGCCCGTGCTCTGCAACAAGACAAGCCACCGCAATGAGAAGCCTGCACACCGCAACAAAGAGCAGCCCCCACCCCGCTCGCCACAACTAGAGAAAGCCCACGCACAGCAATGAAGACCCAATGCAGCCAAAAATAAATAAATAAAGTTAATTTTTTAAAAAAGAAAAGAAAAAAAAAGAACCACCCTCCTTTGTCCAAGATCCCTATCCCTGCTCTGCAATTCAGACCAAACCTCTAGAGAAAGCTGGGGTGATTAGGTGACTGTCCAGCTTACCTCATTTGTTTCCTGTCTTTCAGGGATCACAGTCCTGTATTGCTGTTGTTCAATGTCTGAAAACAATTGTTTCATATACTTTGTCCAGATTTTCAGTTTTTGGTTTTGGGGGGAGTGGTAAATCCATCACAGTAAATCCATCATGGCCACTTTAAATGTTCTTAAAAGGGACTTCCCTGGCAGTCCAGTGGTTAAGACTCCACGCTTCCAATGCAGGGAGCATGGGTTCGATCCCTGGTCGGGAAACTAGGGTCCCACATGCTGCGAGGCACGGCCAAAAAAAAAAAAAAGTTCTTAAAATTAATCCCTAAAAAAAATTTCATTCCTTGGTTTTAATATCATTAAAGTGCAGAGAGTATTATTTCTAAATAAAATTAAGTCAGTTTATATAACAGATAATGGCCTTATTCCTTAACAATAACCACTTTCAGGGACTTCCCTGGCGGTCCAGTGGTTGAGACTCTGCGCTTCCACTGCAGGGGGTGTGGGTTCGATCCCTGGTCGGGAAACTAAGATCCCACATGTCACTCCACATGGCCAAAAGAATCATCATCATCATCATCATCATCATCACTTTCAAACAAATTAACATTTTAAGTGTTTTACTATAATTGAAGTGCTCTGTAGTATTTTTAATTTCAAGAAATAATTTTTAAGGTAGCATTTATGTACCCACTTGCTAAGTCTAAAATTTATACTCAGCTTAATGAGTTAGGCTCTTTTGGACTCCAGAAAGTTTTTATTCTAAACATAAAAACGGTAATAGGGAAGAGGCAAGAGTCTCATAAAAACCATAAACTACAGAACAATCTAATTATACAGATTAATCCCAAAAGGCTGATGGTGTTCAAGTTTGAATGCAGGTCTTGATACTGGGTAATCATTGCTTTATTGTTAGGAGCTTATTGCTTCCCTTCTATAACGTGGATTCAGCATCTCTATTTCCATACCCCTGATGCTTCAACCAACTATTTCACTCTCTACTGGGATAACAGTTCCCTACTTCTAACCCCTATTTACTCATAAATTTTGATTCATTTATGGTCTATTCCAGGTTTCCTCAAACTCCCCCAGCCAACTGCCTAATTCACTTATTTCTGAGTTTGCACTAGCATGAAGAAGAGTAAAAGCAAAAGAATGTAAGTTGCTATCACACTGCCCTAACCTGCTGACCAGATTTGTCCGTCAGGTGCTCACCCCATGGTCTCCTTACAAGATTGTGGGCCTAGAAATTACCATGATGATTAGTCTGTTCAGCATAAGCTCTTGCTTTAGTACCTATTAAAAATACATATATTTTAGCGAAATGTACTAAAAGTAAAAACTTTTCCAACTGAAACAAATTTCTGTGTTAGATTTTTTTTCTTTAGTGGAAAGGAAGTCAGAGATATGGAAGATTAATGTGTAATGCTGATCTAGCCCCACTAAGTCACCAGCCATTACCAGAGGGTAGAGTCAGGCAGGTTAACAAATGCAAAGTTTTACTGTGATCCCTCATCACGCCTAAACTATTGTACTTTCTCATCTTCCCTGGATAAAGGGCAAGAGAAGGTAGAGTGGAACTAAAAACATCAACAGAGCTTTGCTGATGGGGAAAATTCTCAAAAGCATAGAAGTAAAATGCCCCCCTTCTATTTCTCACATGGCTGTCTTGTCATCCCCCAAAAGAACATAAATTATAGTACTCGAAAACCTTCTGTTTCAAAATGCTATAGGAAATAAAGGATTGATAAGGTAGTGACAACAAGAAGAAATGCTACCAGATATTTAAGATGGTCAGGCATTCTCTTTTCAAACCTCTGGCCTTCATAATCCTGTCCATTTCAACGTTCCCTCTTCTCTCTACACATCCCACTTATTTTGGCAAAAATTTTTTCTAACTTTCCTATGTTTCTCATACTCACTTAAAATATAATCTGAATTTTCTTGATTTCTGCCCATGCTTGCTGCTTCCACTACATTAAAACTGCTCACTAAGGTCCCCAATTAACTTCACATTGCTAAATCAATTCAGTCCTCATCTCACCTAACCAGTCAGCCACAGTCCATACAAGGGATCCCTCCCTTTTCCACCTAGTTTCTAGGACACACCCTCCTCACCTCCTGACATCTAAACACAGGCCTTCTCCATCTACACTCACTCCTTTGCTGGTACACCCAGTCTCATATCTTTAAATACCTGTACAACAGTATATATCAACGGTTACCAAAGTCTCCTCACTTGAACTCCAGATTAGTTTTCTAAATATCTACTCAATATCCCCAACCTGCATGTCTAAAAGCACCTCAAATTTAACACTTCCAAGACTCCTAATCTTTTTCCCCAAACCAGCTCCTGCAATCTTCCCCATATCAGTAAATGTTAATGCTGTTCCTCCAGTTGTTCAGGACAAAAACTCTGAAGTATCCTTTAATCTCTTTATTTCACATCCTATATCCAACTCTACAGCAAATTCCTAGGCTTTATTTTACAAATATATCCAGAGTCTGAAAACTTTTCTCCACCTCCACTGCTAATCTGGTCCAAGTCACACCATCTCTCACTAATTCAACAACATGGAATTACTCCCAACAGCCTAGATGGTCTCCCTGTTCCTGCTTTTGCACCCCCTCACGGGCTTTTCTCAAAGTAACAGAGTTATCCTTTTAAAACGTGAATCAGGGACTTCCCTGGTGGCGCAGTGGTTAAGAATCCGCCTGCCAAAGCAGGGGACATGGGTTCGATTCCTGGTCTGGAAAGAACCCACATGCCGTGGAGCAACTAAGCCCTTGTGCCACAACTACTAAGCCTGCGCTCTACAGCCCAAGTGCCACAACTACTGAGGCCACATGCCACAACTACTGAAGCCCATGCGCCTAGAGCCTGTGCTCTGCAACGAGAAGCCACTGCAATGAGAAGCCCACGCACCGCAACAAAGAGTAGCACCCGCTCGCCACAACTAGAGAAAAGCCCATGCGCAGCCACAAAGACCCAACGCAGCCATAAATAAATAAATAAATAAATTTATTAAATAAATAAATAAATCACAAGTCATTTCACATCACTCTGTGCCACAATCTGTCCAAGACTTTCCACTGCACTCAGAGTAAAAACCAAAGTTCTTACAATCGCCTTCGAGATCCTACTACGGAGCCCCCATTACTTTTCCTACCTCATCTACTACTGTGTCCTTATTTGCCCCATGGCCTTCTTGCTGTCCTTCAGACAGGCCAAGTAACTCTCATCTCAGGCCACTGCCCCTTCTTTTCCCTGCCTGGAAAGCTCTTCTGCTACATACTGGCATGGCTCATACCCTCAGCTTCTTCGGGTCTTTGCACTATTACCACCTTCTCAATAAGAACTTCTCTGACCACCCTAAATAAAGCAGCAGTACAACATTCCCTAGAGTACTGCCTATTCCCCTTTAACCTGCTTTATTTTTCTTGATAGCACTTATCACTATATAAAAACATAAGCATTGACAGCACAGACTGTTCTGTTATTTGCTTATTGGATGTACAACACAGTGCTTAAGAACAGATTTTAGAAACAGAATGTCTGGGTTCAAAGTCTGAGTCCAGGGCTTCCCTGGTGGCACAGTGGTTGAGAGTCCGCCTGCCGATGCAGGGGACACGGGTTCATGCCCCGGTCCGGGAAGATCCCACATGCCACGGAGTGGCTGCGCCCGTGAGCCATGGCCGCTGGGCCTGCGCATCCAGAGCCTGTGCTCCGCAACGGGAGAGGCCACAACAGTGAGAGGCCCGTGTACCGCAAAAAATAAAAAAATAAAGTCTGAGTCCACCGCTCAGCAGCTTCGTGAGCTTTGGCAAGTTACTCAACCTTTCTGTGCCTGTTTCCTCATCTGTAAAATGGGAATAATAAAAGTTAAGACTCAAGAGTTATTGTGAGGATTAAATGAGTTAATACATGTAATGCGCCTACAACAGTGCCTAGCATATAATAACCACTAATGTTTGCTATAATGGTAATGACTTTGAGGATAATGATGGCTCTCCTCTCCAGAATCTAATGGCAAATTTTGTTTTTAAATTTTATTGAAGTATAACATATATGCAGAAAAGTAAATATAACAAATGTACAGCTAGACGAATTAGCACAAACAAAACACTGATGTACTCACCACCCAGATTAAGAAACATACTTAACTGCCAGCAACCATCCTACTGGAAATATACCTTGCAGGAGATTGCTGGGTCACAGAGTACACACTGCTGAACAGTTTTCCAGGGTGGCTGCACCAGTATATAATCCCATCAGCAGATTATGAGAGTTGCTATTGCTTCACATGTTCATCAGTACTTGGCATTTTCAATCTTTTAAAGTTTATCTGTTCTGGTGGGTATGTAGTGGTCTCTCACTGTGGTTTAAATTTTATGTTCATAATTATTGATGAAGTGAGCACCTTTTCATATGTTTATTGGCCATTCTCTTTTGTGAAATGTCTATTCAAAACACTTACTCAGTTTCTTATAGGGTTGTCTCTTTTTCTTATTGATCTATAAGGCATTCTCTGTAGTATTCCCAGAACCTAGAACAGAGCCTGGAACATAATAAGCATCAATAATATTTTTAAAATGAATGAATGCCTGCTCTGTTTTTCTTCAGATCCTAATCATCTGTTTCTGCAACTATGCTACATAATTGGATAATTTATAGTGATTCTCAACCTCTAATCCAATCCAAGGAGGTTCTAACTTGTGAACTGCTTAATAATTTTTATAAAAGAGACCTTGTCTAGAACACCATCCAGGATTAAATCTTTCAATGGCTTCCTACTACCTACAGAATAAGAACCCAACTCCTTAACCTGGTATTCCAAGTTAACTTCCCCAATTTACCTTCCCAACCTGCTTTCCCTACCACCTGCTAATCTTCCCAAACACAGACCTGGGGTTGGGGGAGACAAAAAAGCCAATTAGACTTTAAGTATGTAAATCAGGGAGCAGAGACTGTCTTTTAGAGGCAGAGCTAGCTGGATGTACAAAAGCCCACAGACAAGACAGAACAAAGTGGGATTCTGAAACTATAAGTAGTTTGGTGCTGAAGTACAATGTGGAAGAGTAATAAGGGGAAAGATGAGGCCAGAAGAGACAGCAACAGGGAACAGAGCCTATACTACAAGGATCTTCTTCTGCTTAATACAAATTGCTTTAGATGCATGGGTATTCATTTAATTTTTGTTGAAAGAATAAATCAGGGACTTCCCTGGTGGTCCAGTGGTAAGACTCTGTGCTCCCAATGCAGGGGGCCTGGGTTTGATCCCTGGTCAGGGAACTAGATCCTACATACCGCAACTAAAAAAGGCTGCACATTGCAACTAAAGATCCCACATGCTGCAACTAAGCCCTGGCGCAGCCAAACAAATAAATAGTTAGAAAAAGAAAGAATAAATCACTGAATTGTAACTTGATTCTGACTTATTCTTTCCAACAACCTGCCTAACATTTGTTTCTCCCCAAAAGGCCAAGCATAGCAAGCATTCTAGAAATACTTGTAGGTTTTTCAACTATTTCCTTAACTTATCAATTCCATAAGTCAGATAAAAGTTTTTCAAATTTCCATCAGGCAGTCATATATTAGAACTGCCTATACTATATCAGAACCTGCTTTGTAACAGTATGTTTAGTAGAGCTGGAACAGATTTGAAATAATTTTTAAAATGCACCTGGCTCAATCATTAGCAAGTAACACTTCACATTGTACTCTATGTTAAGGTATTCTGTCTTAATAATATTTTACACTTTAACAGTGTTTTATGTCTCCAAAGTATTTTTTTATTATTTAATTTGACCCCATAATAATCCTAATATTACCAGGGGAAAAAAAAAGTAGGTATAACCTCTACATCTTTTATTTGAAGAACCTGACATCTGGGTGGGTGAAGTCATTTGCTCAAGATGAAGCTAAAAGTAAGCACAACTGGGGAACTGGGTCTGAGTTCTAGGCTGCCCTCTTTCCACTACCCATACAGCCTCTGGGGAAGCTTGTGTATAACATTTTCTGTTCTTTGATAAGTTACTGAAAATGTTACAAACATGATAATACTATTGGCAGTCAGCCTCACTGCTCTACCCACAACACAAATCTACGAACTCTGAAAACAGCATCCCGCCCCTCTCCACCATAACCATGTTGTTTTATTATTAGTAATAGTGATTAAAAATTCTCAGATGACTTAACACATTTTTGAACTCTTAAAAAAATTTAAATGTACATTATTTCTATAAACTAACTCTAGCAAGTTAACCAACTGTGATATTATATGCTGTATCCAGTAAGGGGGTAAAAAGCCCTAGTTTGACACAGTGCTCTATGGATCATAAACATAGTCAATGATTTTTTCTCTTACTTTCATTTTTAAATCCCTTCCCTTTAGCATAAAGCACAAAAGATAAGCAGGACCATGAAAGAATAGAAAACAGACGGAGAGGAGGAAACATCACAGGACTAAAGGGCGTGCACTTTGTCTAGTAAAAGCAAACAACGAACTTAATTTCCCAAGAGTCAAAGGAGAATAGAAAATGTGAGCAATGGAAAACTGAGCTTGCAGTCTCACTGACAGCAATTTTCTACCACCAATTTTTTCTTTTTTTGCACTTTAGATGTGCAAACAAGTGAACTTAAAGAAAAAGCCAACTCATTCTAAATTCTGGGTTGTTCCGCATGGTTTCTTTAATGAAGTCTGGCACAGGATCAGCCATAAGGACCTGATGTAAAGAACTGTAAAGAATACTTAAAATTTATTGTGTTAGGAAATACAGTAACAAATTACAAATTAATGTAAAGCCCCAAGATATTTATTACTTGTAAGTATTTATAAGCATCATTCTCTCTACAAATTCAGTCAACTCTTGAAAAAATAAGCTGATTTTATACCTATCTTAAGATTTTTTTATCGTTCTTTGTCAAGATTTTTGACCTAGAAATTACAGTAAACAATTAGTTAATACTTTCAAGTCCTTATGGAAATTAA
The DNA here is from genome assembly GCF_003031525.2 of Neophocaena asiaeorientalis asiaeorientalis. NCBI lineage: Eukaryota > Metazoa > Chordata > Mammalia > Artiodactyla > Phocoenidae > Neophocaena > Neophocaena asiaeorientalis. The sequence continues at coordinate 5,112,620 of NW_020174563.1, forward strand.
ATGCTCCTCAGACACTGTATGGATTCTTCTTTAGTCGTAGTTTTAAGCCTTAAAAATATATCATTCAGGGCTTCCCTGGTGGCGCAGTGGTTGAGAGTCCGCCTGCTGATGCAGGGGACACGGGTTCGTGCCCCGGTCCGGGAAGATCCCACATACCACGGAGCGGCTAGGCCCGTGAGCCATGGCCGCTGAGCCTGCGCGTCCAGAGCCTGTGCTCCGCAACGGGAGAGGCCACAACAGTGAGAGGCCCGCTTACCGCAAAAAATATATATATATATCATTCAACTATTTCTATAATAATGTATATATCCCTTCTATCTTTTTAAGACTAAAGAGAAGAAATTAGATACACACACGACTTTAGAAACATCAGTTTATAAAACTGACCCAGAACTCTTTAGCTTTCTCCAAATTCCTGTAATATTTTTTTTCCACTGTGCTTTTGCTGTAACAATATTTTTTTTTTTTTTTTTTTTTTTTTTTTTTTTTTTTACCTGCATCGGCAGGCGGACTCGCAACCACTGCGCCACCAGGGAAGCCCTGCTGTAACAATATTTTGAGTTTCAATGCATGTTTTAGTCAATAGATTTAAAACTGAGACATCTATTTGGTAAATAAAATATATAACTGTAAACATGAAATTAATGCAGATCTGAGGAAAGGGAGCTTTAGCAACAGAAGCAACAGCAAGGAATAGTCAGATGTATTTCAAAAATCAAAATAAATCACATGACGAGGGGCACGGCTGGAGATGAGTTCAGGGAAGCAAGGCAAGAAGCGAATCAGTTTAATGTTACCACTCTCAGAGACCAGGAACCTTTCGGACCTTTGATACCATTTGGTGCAGGTCTTATATTCTGTAAAATCACTAGCCTTTTATTAGGAATAAGCAGAAACTGTATCCTCAGGCTAGTATTTCTACTAGTACGAAAGAAGTTTTTAAAAACACATTTTGGGGAGTTCCCTGGTGGCGCAGTGGTTTAGACGCCGCCTGCCAATGCACAGGACACAGGTTCAATCCCTGGTCCGGGAAGATCCCACATGCTGTGGGGGAACTAAGCCCACGTGCCTACAGCCCGTGCTTCGCGACAAGAGAAGCCACCGTGATGAGAAGCCCGCGCAACGCAACGAGTAGCCCCCGCCTGCCGCAACTAGAGAAAGCCCGCGCACTGCAACCAAGACCCAACGCAGCCAATCAATCAATAATACATTTTGATTGGTATCCAGGAATTTAATTGTAACTTGCACATATTATATAGGTTTAAAACCATCATTTATTTAAAAACTATTGTGAAATAATTTTAGATGTATGGAAGAATTATAACCTTCTTTTTAAAACACTGTCCTTTTTAGCTTATTTTGCCAACTTCTCAAACAAGATGTTACATTACTACATGAAGTAAACAGTTTACTTTGGTTTTGTCAGAGGTTAATACAGTGTTTCAAAATGCTTGCTTCAAAATTTGAATTACCAAGTATGTTAAAAGATATTTTAATTTTTAACTTCCACGAAGAAAGTGCTGTCCTGTCAGCAATAATTTTTTTTTAATTGTGGTTTTGTCATACAATATGTACTCAATAAATGTTTATTTTTCTCTTTCCTGGCACTGATTTTGAAGGAAATAAAAGCCAATATAATTCTCTGGATATCTACTAGGTAAAAGGATATGTGGAGTACCAATTCTGCCTTTAAATAGGTTTTTTTTTCTTCTAAACATAAAAGTCTACAGAATAATGGTAATTACACAGTAGAATGGCAAAGACAATCAATGACTTTCTAGCGATTTGCTGGAAGAGACCGTGATTTTACTTTTTTAAAATTAATGGAAAAAGTCTTTCAGATCCTCTAAAATATCAAAATTCATTAGATACCTATAGGCACTGCCCTCCAGAAACATGAAGGGTGAAGATGAAAGACTAGTTCTCATTTTGTCAACATATCCACTCTCTGCAGGAGGCTTTGTTAGCTGGGACAGCTATCTTCCAAGAACTCAAATTCATCACGTCCGAAAAAGAATCTGCCATCTTTCCCACCAAAATCCACTCTTCCTTCTCTGTCACCCAGATGTCAGTGAATGGTGAGTACACTGTTCCAGTCCACCCCGCTGCCTCAGTCAGAAACCTGAGAGTCATTCTTAACTCATACTCCTCCCACGCTCCCACACATCCAGTCAGTCAACAGGAACTGACAATAATACTACCCTGTAATCTCCAACATTCTTCCACTTTTCCCTCAACTAATTACTACTTCCCTCAGTACTAACCATTTACTGTCTGGATTACTGCAAAAGCTTCCTTCGCTGACCTTCACTGTCTCTAGTGTTTAAGAATTTCTCCAGTCTTTTCTGGGTGTAGTGTGAAGGATGTTTGTGTTTTCTAAAGAGAAAATCTGATTAGGAGCCTTCAATGGCCCTGTCCATATACTGCTCCCAATATAAGGTCTAAATTCCTTAATATGAAATAGGAGTCCCTGCATGATTTGCTTTATTTACCTCTCCTGGCTCACCTCTTTCCATCCATCTCCTTGCTCCCCGCATATGAATTTTTTTTAGATCCTCAAATGCACCATTTTATTTTCATAAATACTCACCACAACCTACCTCTTTCCTTATACTTGGCTTATGACTACTCAACCTTCAGCTCTTAGCTTAAATGTTCAAGGCATCTTCCCTGACCTCTCACGTGCTCTTATAGCCCATTTTATTCCTTCCCCACAGCATTTACTAAATTGTCACTGCCTGTTGGTCTCTGTTGTACCTTGGCCCCGTGCTAGCCCACAGAAGATGGTCAATAAATGTCTTTAGAGTGAATGAATAAGAACTGACTTGGAATTAGACCACATTTCAATTCTGGTTTTGTTTCTTAATAGCTACTGGGATTCTTGATCAAATTAGTTAATCTCTCCTAAACCCAGGTTCCCTCATTTTTCTGGAGGAATGATATCTATCATGAAAGGTTGTGAGAATTAACTAATATTGTATGTAGAGCAGCTAGCAGTACCGTAACAAAAACAAGTGTTTGCTTTAGTTAAGACTATTCTGGCTACAAGGACAGAACTAACTAGAGGTAGATTAAGCAAAAAGAGCATTTTAAATAAAGGTTACAGCAGTGTCTCATGGAATCCAATCCAAGGTCATAAGAAAAACCCAGAATCAGGAGCCCAAGTCATAAAAAGTTAGTTTGTTCATTTTTCTCTCTTCCTCCTGAGTCCTCCTCTCTCTGCTCACTCCCTCCCCAACCCCCTCTTCTTTCCTCCTCTTCTCCCTGCCTATTTAATCCCCCTCTCTTCTCCATTCCCTTCCTATATTTGTCTCAGTCCCTCTCCATCTTTCACCTCTGCTACTCTGTTCATCTGTCTTATTCTTTTCTCCTGTGGGAGAATGGCTTTTTGGCTCTTGACTTCACATGGTAGAACAGTTCCAGAGTTATGGCTATCAACAGTTCCAGAGTTATGATCTTCATTTTAGAGCCAGACAGAGGATTCTAAGTATCAATTCCAAATTCCTAAAGGACTCTGGCCCATATTGGGTCAGCTACCTGCTTCTGGGTCTGTCTCTCTAAGTCAAGAGGTGGGATCACCACCGGAAATGGCAGATCCCACTTTAACCATGAGATGGTGGAGAAGGTCCTAGAAAATAAGGGAGTCTGAGCAATCAAAACACTTGGCGTTTACTGTTCCACCAAGTGAAAGCTATTAACATTTGGAGAGAACTATTTTACTCGAGTGAATTAGCTACAATAAGAATATATTAGTAATTAGTCATGTTTTAAGTTATACTTCTTTGATTTTAAATTTTATATGAATGGAAAACTTGATAACAGCATATATAAAAAGGATTATAGGGCTTCCCTGGTGGCGCAGTGGTTGAGAGTCCGCCTGCTGATGCAGGGGACACAGGTTCGTGACCCGGTCTGGGAAGATCCCACATGCCGTGGAGCGGCTGGGCCATTTATTTCTAACTTCCTGAACTTCTGATCTCAATAGCTAATGATGCAAAACAGACTACTAAGGTAAATTTACTTACTTAATTTTATTTTTTTATTGCCTCACTGCATGGCTTGTGGGATCTTAGTTCCCGGACCAGGGATTGAACCCAGGCCCCTGGCAGTGAAACTGCTGAGTCCTAACCACTGGAGGACTAGGGAATTCCCAAACATTTGTTTTTTATAAAGAAAGAGGATTCAAGGATATTCTAAGAAAGTTTTAAAATTATACAGTATACTTAATCTAGAGACCCAAAGACAAAGTTGAGAAAAGACGTCAAAAACACTTCTAAAAATTTTTAACTAGCACACTCTAAATGCCTTCCACATACCTTGTTCCAAATTGAACAGAAAAAAAAAAAAAAAAACCTTAACTGGAAAAACCATGTGGGAAAAACCATCACATAACCTTTTACAGCTCTCTAGCAATAAATAGGGATACAATGTTATAACAAAATTAAATCTGAAAGCTCAATTTAGTTGATTGGAAACAGTAGGAAAAAACAGTAAGAAGCGAGTTAATTTCTGCTTCCCCGCCCAACACACAGATTTTCCTGAGCTTGTATCTCATGCTGGTCAATTTTTCACCTGATAATGATATTTGTAATATACTTAGTTTTTTAGCTTTTTCCTTTAAGTATAATAAAACTGACATGATAAATTACTAACACTCC
>NW_020174563.1:5117396-5144522 GCF_003031525.2 Neophocaena asiaeorientalis asiaeorientalis
TATATATTTTTTTTTTTTTTTGCGGTAAGCGGTCCTCTCACTGTTGTGGCCTCTCCCGTTGCGGAGCGCAGGCTCAGTGGCCATGGCTCACAGGCCCAACCGCTCCGTGGCATGTGGGATCTTCCCGGACTGGGGCACGAACCCGTGTCCCCTGCATCAGCAGGTGGACTCTCAACCACTGCGCCACCAGGGAAGCCCCTAATTCTATATATTTTGTCATACATATAGCCGAAACTTTTCTTGTAATTCTAAATGTTCATAAGACACTTACTAAATATAACTTCTAATTTCTTCTTGTAATAAAGTTTTTACTTTTTTCTTTTTAATTGCAAATTTCCTACATGCTCACCATATTAAAATTTAAATAATAGATGTATACAAAGTTAAAAGGTGTTGGATGCACTAACTTATTTAATCCAGACAATATCCATTGAAGATACGTCCGTAATATTACCCCTGTTTTACAAATGAGGAAACTAAGGCCTGAGAGGTTAAGTAACTTGGCTCTATATCACAAAAAGGTCAGAAGTTGAGCGTGAACTCAGAACATCTTGTCTCAGCGTTTTCTATTTCTATTTCTACCACAACAAATTATCCATTGATAACTTCTATTCAAATTACCTATTTCTATAACTGCCTTAACAAATTATCATAAACGTAGTGGCTTTAATCGACACAAATTTATTATCTTACAGTCCAGAAGTCTAGCTGGGCTGCTTTCCCTTCCACAAAATCTAAGAATTGGTTTTCTCGTTCCTTCCAGCTTCTAAGGGCTGCTGCACTCCTTGGCTCAATGACTACCTTCTTCATCTTCAAAGCCAGCAGCATTGCCTCTCTCTGGCCTTGCTTCTGCCATTTACACTTCTTTTGACTCTTCTGGCTTCCTCTTCCACTCTTAAATCCCCCTGTTCTTACATTGGGCCCACGGCCCCCCTGAATAATCCAAGCCCCTCTAAATAATCTAGGCTAACCTCCGTAATTTTTTTTTTTTTTTTTTTTTCGGTACGCGGGCCTCCCATTCCCAGACCAGGGCACAAACCCGTGTCCCCTGCATCGGCAGGCGGACTCTCAACCACTGCACCATCAGGGAAGCCCTAACCTCCATATTTTAAAACCAGTTTATTAGCAACCTTAATTCTGCCTGCAACTGTACAGTAATTCCCCTTGGCCGTGTTAACCTAACGCATTCACAGGTTCTGGGAATTAGGACATGGATCTCTCCGTGGAGTCATAATTCTGCCTGCCACTGTGCCCATACTTGTAATCAATATATTCTCAAAATAACACTGATCTGGGGGCTTCCCTGGTGATGCAGTGGTTAAGAATCCACCTGACGGGCTTCCCTGGTGGCGCAGTTGGTGAGAGTCCGCCTGCCAATGCAGGGGACACGGGTTCGTGCTCCAGTCCGGGAAGATCCCACATGCCACGGAGCGGCTAGGCCTGTGAGCCATGGCCACTGAGCCTGCGCGTCCGGAGCCTGTGCTCCACAACGGGAAAGGCCACAACAGTGAGAGGCCCGCGTACAAAGAAGAGTAAAAACTGTATAATCACTATTAGTACTTGACTAATAAATACTTCAGTATTACAAAAAAAAAAAAAAGAATCCACCTGACAATGCAGGGGACAAGGGTTCGAGCCCTGGTCTGGGAAGATCTCATGTGCCGCGGAGCAACTAAGCCTGTGCGCTACAACTACTGAGCCCGTGTGCCACAACTACTGAAGGCTGCTCAGCTAGAGCCCGTGCTCCGCAACAAGAGAAGCCACTGCAATGAGAAGCCTGCGCACTGCAACGAAGAGTAGCCCCCACTCGCCATAACCAGAGAAAGCCCACGCACAGCAACGAAGACCCAACACAGCCAAAAAAAAAAAAAAATCACACTAGTCTGTTAGGGTTCAGAGTTTATTATGATTTAAAGCTAATTCTGTACTAAGCAACATAACTTTGCTAAATTAGGAGAATGGTTTAATTTAACCAAGTAGAACAAAGTAGTTGAATCAATCAAATGAACAACTCATTCATTTAACTAGGTTTTAAAGGGAAATAAGCCAGTAAGAGTACCACCTTCCTCTTCCCTTACAAAGGGAAGTAAGTACTAGCCTTGGAGGAAGAAATAAGAACGGGCAGAGCTGGCCTGGCTCTAAGTGGCTGGAGGAGAGAGAAGCACTGTAAAAGGTCCGAGTCCTGGTAACAGGGCTGTGGTTGGCATTACGAGCAGCCTGTCTGGATGACACTCTGGACCCAACTGTTCTTTCAGTGTCCCCTGAATGGGAATTCGTTAGGAAGCTGGTCTCAGCATAGCAATTACCAAAATCACAAGGACTCAAAGACGGGAGACTAAGTGGGTGGGTGACTTCCTTGACAGCACAACACCAACAGCATAACACCAAACACGGAGGTGTTTTCCTTTTTTCCCCTCTATGGAGTGAGAGGGAGGGGTGCTTAATATAGGAGTACTGAATTTGGGTGACACATGCAGGAGAGCTAAGGAAATCTGAAATAGGACCTTTGTCTCTTGTGGTTAGCCCAGAAGATATTCTGCAACATACACTACTTATAAAAATGTCATCATTAATAAATCCTCATTATCATGGATTCCATATTTGCAAAATAGCCTGCTTGTTAAGATTTATTTGTAACTCCCAAACCAATGATAATTTATGGTGTTTTAGCAGACACTTGCAGACACGAGCAGAGCTATGAAAAATGAGTTGCGAGATCCACACGTACCCAGCTCAGGGCAAGCAAGGCTCTCATACTGTAAACTAGTGTCCTTTCCACGGTCTATCTAGTGCCACTTTCTTTTCTTTTTTCTTTTTGTGTTTTTGTTGGTGATGTTACTGTTTAAAATAGTATCCCAGGTGTTGCTGCTGAAGCGCTGTCCTCTCTCTAAACACAAGGCTGTGGTGCACCTTATAGAGAAAATGTGTGCTGGATAAGCTTCATTCAGACACGAGTTATAGTGCTATTTGTTAGTTCAGTGTTACTGAATCAACAATACACATTAAATAAGGTGTGTTTTTAGTAGTTTTCTCCCTACTTGTTGAGCCTTCTAGGGCAGACTTAAGATGTATTACTGGAAGGAATCTTAGTTCTTTCAGGAGAGCTCAAAAAGAAGGCTAGATAACTGTAAACTTAGTGAAATCTAATTGTATTTCTCTGTTTTGCTAGATAAACTATTTGCCTCCTCCAAAAGAAAATATAAATAAGGTGTGTTTTTAAATAGAAGCACACATAAAACATATTATACATTTATCAGCTGACAAAACGTTGTAATCAGAGGCTCACAGGGGCCTAACCTTGTATTTCCTCTAGGAGCAATGGTTCAGTATTCACTAAATCAGTGTTCAAGGTGACTTTCTAGAACATAACTACTGCAAATAATGTAAACTGACTATATAAATACTTTGATAGAAAAGACATCCATAAGCGAGTCAAAAGTTGTGCTTTTGGAAAACTGATTACATACTGCTAAATTTCCCTCTAATAAATTTTTTAAAGGAAAAATCTAAAATGCTGTACTTTTAAAATGTATAGCTTTTTGTTCTGCTTTAAAATTATATCTTTAAATGTACTAAAGCCCTCCAACAATTTCTTTGCCACTTTTGCATTTTTAAGTGAATTAAAATTCATTCAATTGAACTGTTACATTATATTGTTTTGCTCCAAATAGAGAAGTATTGAATTTGCTAGGCATGTATTTAGTCATCAATTACTAAAACAAAAATCAATAATTTAGCAAATCAAGAGCAAGTAGTTAAGACATTCTTCTTTGTATATCTAATACTGTGCACACCCACTACATTTCAAAACGTTTTTCTGAATAAATGAATGAGCAAAAGTAATATACACAAGGTAATATACCAAAAAGTAGTCTGATTAAGCATGTAGGGTAAAATAACTAATGAATTTAATCATAACCTAGTAATAAATATATTTCTCTTAATTAGATGACAATGATTTCAAAAGGAGCTAACACTTACTGAACAGTTAGTGTGTTATAGCCACTGTGCTTACCACTTAAAATGAATTATCTCATTTAATTCTCAAAACACTCTGAAAAACAATTACTGTTACTTTCCTCATTTACAGATGCAGAACCTGATACACGGAGGATTAAGTAACTTGTCCAAGGTCACATGGCAAGTGAGACAGTAAGACTCCAGACCTCCAGTGGTCTACCACTGTCAAACTGAACATCTTTAAAGCTTCAAGTTGTATAAATGGGTCTCTATTTTCAATTTTTCCATACCACCTGCGTGATAAGGGTCTGAGGTACTTATTACAAATGAAGATTCCTGGCTCTCAGTCCAGATTTACTGAATTCGATTTCTGGAAGTAGAACTCAGGAGGCTACACATTAACAGACATCCCAGGTGATGAGCAGGCACTCATTTTTAAGTAATGATGAGAGCCACCATTTTTAAGTATATGATTGACCCCTTATTCCTATGCTCCAAGCATACCTATTTACTATAACCAGAAAGCACCCTGCTTTGTCCATCTTCTCTGTGTCTGTTCCTATTACCAGCTTCCTATGGAATGTCCATTTTATTTATCCTTCAAAACCTTCTCAAATCTTACCTTCACCTGGCGTCTCCTGAATGGGCCTTTCTCTTGATCTGCCATTGTACTTTAAGACTCCAATACAATATTTCTCTCAGGTTATCTAAAGAAGTGGAATACTTAATTGATAGAAAGGAGAGTTTCCTTTTTACCTCCTAAAAAGCCTTATTAATATGGTGCCTTGCCTGGAGTAGATGTAAATTTTTTTTAAGTTTGTTGAATTGAATTACAGATTCTTTTCCCCATCAATGTTTAGGACTTGACCCAAAAGATAAATATTAGTCAACAAATTAATGTTTGAATCTGGCTTCTTTAACCAAAGGGAATGGAGATAAAAAGACTGTAGTACACAAAAAAAAAATCACCCTAAGTAAAAATAAATTTAGGGCTTCCCTGGTGGCACAGTGGTTAAGAATCCACCTGCCAATGCAGGGGACACAGGTTGGAGCCCTGGTCTGGGAAGATCCCACATGTCGTGAAGCAACTAAGTCCATGCACTACAACTACTAAGCCTGCACTCTAGAGCCCACGAGCCACAACTACTGAAGCCCGCATGCCTAGAGCCTGTGCTCCGCAACAAGAGAAGCCACCGCAATGAGAAGCCCAGGCACTACAACGAGGAGTAGCCCCCGCTCACCATAACTACTAAGTTCACCGCTCACCACAACTACTAAGTTCACCACTCACCGCAACTACTAAGCCTGCACTCTAGAGCCCACGAGCCACAACTACTGAAGCCCGCACGCCTAGAGCCTGTGCTCAGCAACAAAGACCCACCGCAGCCAAGAATAAATAAAAATAAACTTAATCCATAATAATTAACAAGATTAATTTACTAGTTATCTACATCTCCTTTAATCTGTGAAAACTGATAATGCTTATGACCTCAACAACTGCTCTAGCCTCAAAATGTCAGTATAAGGTAGGTGACAAGAAAACAGCAGCTATATGAGAAAGGTAAAATGCATGTTGACCATTTCCAGACATTTCTGACATCATCTTATCAATTCAAGGTGGCAACAACAATTGATAATATCGGTTTTCTGCATTATTATTTAGCAACTGCTATTACTCCACTTAGAAATAGGTAGGAATGTTATAGACACGAGTAAATGAAAACTTATAGGAAAATAAGATTTGGTACTTATCAAATTTTTATATAGTCAAGCTCCAAGGACCATATCTATATCATAAAATCAAACAGATCTACATGACATATTTTCTGAAGGACTTCATCCATTTACATTTGAATTTCCAAAGAATATCAATTTGCCTGCTTTGGCTCTTGGGAGTAAAAAATTAATGTGGAAGTAGTGTGAATGGTTTTATCATAGTCCAATGGAGCTGTCACATTAAAAGGAGACATGAAGTTTTTGGCCTCTCACCTTCCGAGATGGCCCACACACTGTCTATGGAGTGTGTATCTCCCTGATTAAACCTCCTTTCATTTAAAAAAAAAAAAAAAGGGGGAGACATGAAATTTTTAATCAAAGAAGAGTTGATGTTTTCTTTCTTTCTACTTTCATATTACATGAGAAGCCTTTTACCCTAGGCTATAAACGATCACAGTCTTTAGTTCCTTAGCATGACCTAAGAATCAAAGCCAGAACCTTGGTACAATATTTCTGAACTGTTCCTTATTTCTGTGCTATACTATTTCAATCCTGAAGTCATTTTTAAAAACATGTATGTAATAACTATGTGAATATATGTCAACATTTAAAACATCTTATTAAAAAGTTAAAAGACTGCATTTGATTTTTACGGTTTATCATATAAAGGAGTGCAAGTTTCCAACAAGAGCCACAAAAACTGTATTAGAATTGGTTAAGATTTTTTGCAATACTGATACTATTTTGTGCTCTTACCAGAAGATTACAGTAGTATTAGCAGTATTTGCTTGCTTAGAGCAAGTATATAAAAAAGGTGGGTTGTATTATTATGGCCCACATTTTATAGTATTATTTATTTGAGGAATGGGTATTTAAAATTCCATGAGACAAGTTACCTATACATGCATAAACTATTTCTGACTGGAAACAATTTTCTCCTATTTATCATTTTTGAGTATTGACAACAGAATACTATATGCTATAAAACCTAAAGAAATGGCACACGAGTGTTTTTTCAAGTTTTCCTAAATAACATGAATACATAAGATTTTTCATGATCCAATACTCTTGTGTCAAGGAGGAAATGCAAACTGAAATTATAAAATAAAAAGAATAACAACTTCCTACCACATCAATGAGCTATAGCAAAGGTTGTATTCAGAGCAAAATTCATAGTCTTACACACCTATTACTAAAAAGAAATTAATACAAATAAAATTTAGGGAAAAAAAACAAAGAAACTCAAAAAGAGGATTTTAACTTGTAAATCATACTGAGATTTCTTTTCCTGTTGTTTCTAATTAATTTTTCTTTTAATTTTCTTTTATTTCATTATTATAATGGAAAAACTTCCAATGTGATTTACAAATAAAAATCAATGAAATAGATAAATCACTAGATTTAATCTTAATCAAGAAATGAAAAGGGCGAGTACACAGTTTTAGGTGTGAAAAGAATGCTAGAGCAACAGAAGATTTGAAAAAACTATAAACGGGAACTTTAAAAAAGTTTTAACAATCAGATGAAAAGGATGACTATCTAAGCAAATGGAAGTTAATAAAATTAACTCAGTTAAAAGACAGGAGACCTAAATAAATCAATAAGCATGAAAGGGGTTTAAACCTTGTCAAAAATTCCATCAAAAATTATTAAATATTTTATGGGTAAATTATCTGACACCTGTCAAGAATAAACTAGTTCTATGCTCTTTAATCTCTTCCAAAACATACAGAAAAAAGTTTCCTTATTTTTTTACTGACAGCCGAATCCTGACAGTTGGTTTGGGGTCTCTACAGAGCCAAGAAGTGGGGAAACAAGGGAAAGATCTAGTGAAGAGTTCCTAAGTCGGGGAATCTTCGCACTCTCTTGGACTGCTAGCAAATATTAGTCCCTAGCAAATTAAGAGTTTTTCTGAGGAAACAACAGCACTGAAAAGCCCTTAAAATACCACAGACACCAAGGACCAGCAGCAGCATGCTCTTCTAGCCCACCGCCAGATATTTGATCACTGACTTAGTATTGTTTTTTAGTTTTTTAGGGTTTTTTTTTGCAGGCTTAGAGAATTTTTATTGAGAGTCTCGGACAGCCTGGAAAATGCAGTGCAAATAATATATATTTTCTACTTTTTAATCTCAAAATATATCTAATTTGTCTTTTGATTTTTCTAACCTTTTGATATAGATTTTTCCTAAGAGAGAAGTCCACGCCACCTGTCTTTTAGGGATGCAATTTTCTTGGTTGTAATATTTTTTCAACAGACATTCTGGATAATCAAGAAACCTCCTTCCCAATCACTACCTACGTTACTCAAAAACTCTCCATATTCATTTATTCATTCAAAAATTACTTACTGAGAACCTAAGAAGTGGAGATATAGTAGTGAACAAAAGTCCCAGCCCTCATGCAGTTTGCACTCATATTGGGAATAGTTAACAGACAACATTAGGCACTTACTATGTGCCAAGCACTGTTCTAAGTACTCTTGCACACATTAACCTACTCAATCTTTAAAACAACCCTGTGAGTTAAAGGCTTTTTCTTTTTACTTTTCCTTTAAAGGTGAGAAAACTGAGGCATAGAGATTATGTAACTTGATCCAAATCAAAGATAACTCCCAGGCAGCCTGGATCTAGAGCAATGCTATCCAACAAAAATATGATGTGAGTCACATATATAACTTTAAATATTCTAGTAGCCGCATTAAAAAAGGTGAAAAATAGGGGAATTCCCTGGAGGTCCAGCGGTTGGGACTCCGCGCTTTCACTGCAGAGGACCGGGGTTCGATCCCTGGTGGGGGAACAAGGATCCCACAAGCTGCATAGCAGGAAAAAAAAAAAAAGGCGAAAAATAAACAGGTGAGATTAACTTTAATAATATCTTACTTAACCTAATATATCCAAAAGATTATAATTTCAACATGTATCAACCAAAAAAGTTGAATTATTTTACATTCTTTTTATCATATTAAGTCTTCAAAATCTGGATGTATTTCACACTTACAGCACATTTCAACTGCTCTACTGTCCCATGTGGCCAGGAGCTACTTGACACATTGTGATTAACAATAAGGAATATGTATTTGGTTTTCCTCCCTATCCCTAGCCCAGAGCTCCTAAAACCCTTGGAATTTCCTGACAGATAAGAGCAATAAAGGTGAAGGAACACCTTTTGTTATTCACAAGTCCCTGAGTTTGTGTTAGTGGTAACTAGTAGAAAGCCCCTAGGGTGAACCCACCAGTGGATTGAGTGGCTGGAACTTTCAGCCCCACCACACACTCCCACCTCAGGGGAGGGAAGAGGAGCTGGAGCTTGAACTAAACACCAACAGTCAATGGTTTAATCAGTGAAGCCTCTGTAAAGAGGCCTCCATAAAAATCCTAACTGAAGGGGTTCAGAGACCTTCCAGGTGCTGAAGAGACCTGGAGGTTCTGGGAGGGTGGCTTACCTGGAAGCCCCACACCCCTTCCCACATACGTTACCCTGTGCATCTCTTCGATCGCCTGTTCCGAGTTGTATCCTTTTATAATAAACCAGTAACCAAGTAAACTTTTCTTGAGTTGTTAGCCATTACAGCAAATTATCAAACCCAAGGAGGTGTCATGGGAAATCCCAATTTACAGCAGTTGGACAGAAGTTGTGGGTAACGTGTAGACTCACTATTTGCAACCTTGGTATTCTCATAAGTAATGAAATAGAGATAAAGAGATAGGAAGTTTTAGGTGAACTCCTAAGGCATAATTATGTTTTAGGTATGTCTATTTAAAACTAGATTCTCCAAGGACTTCCCTGGTGGCCCCGTGGTTAAGACTCCACACTTCCAACGCAGGGGGCCCGGGTTCCATCCCTGGTCAGGGAACTAAGATCCCACATGCCACGTGGCGTGGCCAAAAATGAAAAAAATAAATAAAAATTGCAAGTAAAAATAGTTTCTCCAGACTTTTGGTAACTTGAAACTTTAAAGTTTTGCTAAATTAAGTTAAATGATGGGAATTCATTGAATATCCAGGTCATTTCAAATAAGATAAAATACTGAAACATTAACTGCTAAACAAGTCTATCTACTTTTGTCTTCTTACGAGAGAAAAACTAAAGACGTCTGGGTTTATTAGACACATCCTGTACCACGCTGAGGAAAGAAACTATGTTATGAGAAACTAACATAATATTGTAAATCAACTATACTTCAATTAAAAAAATTATGCTCTGAGGAAATGTATGTTTCTAGAGGTTATAGAATATGTTCATAAAATTTGCCAATGGGGAAATAGTGGTACGACAAACAATCCACAATTACTTACTTCTTAGTTTCCATCAGAAGTTAAGGTTTTTAAGAATTGAGAATTTTAATTAATGTAATTAAAACTAAAAATTAATATGGAAAACATCTTTGTATGCAAGGAAAAAGAAGGTATAAGGAATGGAAATGCATTTTGTTAAGGGAAAGAAAGTAGGGGACAAATTAATATGGATACAGAAAGTTGCAGAAGATTTGCAAGAGAAAATAAAGAATCCATAGAAAGGAATTCTATGGGACTTCCCTGGTGGCAAAGTGGTTAAGAACCCACCTGCCAATGCAGGGAACACGGGTTTGATCCCTGGTCCGGGAAGATCCCACATGCCGTGGAGCAACTAAGTCGTGTGCCACAACTACTGAAGCCCACATGCTCTAGGGCCCATGTGCTGCAACTACTGAGCCTGTGTGCTGCAACTACTGAAGCCCACGCGCCACAAGAGAAGCCACCACAATGAGAAGCCCGCACACCACAACGAAGAGTAGCTCCCACTCGCCGCAACAAGAGAAAGCCTGCATGCAGCAACGAAGACCCAACGCAGACAAAAATTAAATCAAAAAAAAAAAAAAAAAAAGGAATTCTATGTGTGGTCAGGATTAAGATCAGGATGAATTTAATTGAGTCAATGAATTTTAAGATTAAAGGTAATATGGTACAAAACTTGAATATGTTTTCTTTGTTAAGAAAAATTTTTTTGTGGGGAATACTGAGCTGCTAACTTTCTTTACCTTTTAAGTAATTTGTTCTAACTCTATATATTTGCTTTTGAAATCTTTTATTGTCACTTTGTTAAGTGAATAAGTATTGTTTCATGGTGACCTATGATCTATTTGACCAAGTGTTTTGAAAGTTGGTATGCAACATTTCCATTCCCCAAATTGAGACAAGAATACACCCTGTTTCAACAAGAAGTAGCCAGAGCAGCTGTCGCCCCATTCCCTGAAAGATTTGGGGAAAGTTAAAACAGGAGTGGGGACTGAAACCAAATCCCCCTAAAACCAAGTTCCATTACAAAGTTTATGGTTAATATGTCTATCCAAAACTTTATCCCCTTTCTTGTCCCCTCTGACCTCAATGCCATGCTAACTGAACACTAATCAACCAGAGTCAGATGCCTAAAGCTGCTGATGCAGATATCATCAGTAATATACAAACTCAGGTCATTTCTCCAGGGCAAGATGAGCTAACAGACCCCCAAGCCATGGACCACCTGGCTGGGAGAATCATAAACCAGAAACATAAACTCCCAAAACTATGACTGAAAAATGTCACAAGACCATGCCTCTTTGTGACACATGGTCACAAGACCATGCCTCTTTGTTCTTCCCCTTTAAGAATATCCCTAACTCAATGACCAAGTTGGAGTGGGCCTGAGGCTTGTCTCCCACTCCCCTGCATGGCACCCTGTAACAAATCCTTACTTTGCTACAAACTCCTGCTGTCAGAGTTTGGCTTTCTGCACTGCAGACACACAAGCCCTCTGCTCAGTTTCAGAGCCTGGGACATCTTACACCAAGAAAATTAAGTAATACTCAAAACATGATGTGGATATATCAAAAGTGTACAGGAACCATCTTGAAGAGGCTCTTGCTGGCTAAATACAGGATGAATTTGAGCATCAAAATGAATGACACTAATAGATTATAACCTGTTGACTAAAAAGAAAATCCAAAAATCACTCTGATATAAATGAGTGAGAAGGGAAGATTTTCTTTCAGAATCCCAACTAATAAACATAGAAGGAATTACACAGAAAAGTATTACTTTGCAGCCATCATTTCAATAATCAATTCAGGCAAGACTCATTCATGGAGTCTAAAACTATTTTCCTACATATCACTTATTAATGAAAAAGAGAAAAATGCTAACTTTACAGTGGAGAAACCTGACAGATATCACCTTACCTAAGCAGAATTAATACTGCTAATAATGGGACTAACAAGGTGTGCCTCCTGATGGGCTATACCAGGAACGACACAATACCCCTGATATATCAGTAGTATTCCTGCCCTAATTCATAATCTAAATCTAATCACGAGAAAGCACAAATCCTCAATAAGGTACCCTGTACAAAACAAGCATTCTGACTTTTCAAAAATATCAACATCATGAAAGATAAAGGCTAAAGAACTATTCAGATTAAAGGAGACTAAAGAGCCATAACTAGATGCAGTGGGTTACATTCTGGATTTTTGTTATAAAGAACACTATTAGGACAACTAGAAAAATTTTGATTATGGACTGCGACATTAACTCCTTAGGGCTGCTGTTTAAAAATAAGTAAATATGGGCTTCCCTGGTGGCACAGTGGTTAAGAATCCACCTGCCAATGCAGGGGACACGGGTTCAAGCCCTGGTCCGGGAAGATCCCACATGCCGCAGAGCAACTAAGCCCGTGCGCCACAACTACTGAGCCTGCGCTCTAGAGCTCGCGAGCCACAACTACTAAGCCCACGTGCCACAACTACTGAAGCCCGCACGCCTAGAGCCCGTGCTCTGCAACAAGAGAAGCCACTGCAATGAGAAGCCAGCGCACGGCAATGAAGAGTAGCCCCCGCTCGCCGCAACTAGAGAAAGCCCGCACGCAGCAACGAAGACCCAACACAGCCAAAATAAATAAATAAATAAATTTATTAAAAATAAATAAATAAATATTTTTAAAAAGGCTTAAAACAACAGAAATGTATTCTCTCACAGTAATGGAGGCCAGAAGTCCAAAATCAAGGTGCCAGCGGGACCACGCTCCCTCTGAAACTCTGGATAGAATCTTTCTTGCCTCCTGCTAACTTCTGGTTGTGGCTGGCAATCCTTGGGACTCCTTGGCTTGCAGCTGTGTCGCTCCCATCTCTGCCTCTATTGTCACATGGCATTTTCCTCTTCTTATCAGTACACCAGTCATACTGGATTAGGGCCCACCCTAATTCAGTATGACTTCATTTTAACTTGATTACATCTGCAAAGACCCTATTTCCAAATAAGGTCACATTCACAGATACTGGGGATTAGAACTTTTGGGGGAAACACAATTCAACCTACAACAATTGTCTATTAGATAACTGTGTCATAGTGATGTTAAAATTCCTGAATTCGATTGACTGTACTGTCGGTGTATAAGAAAATGTCCCTGATTTAGAAAATGTACACCGAAGTAATTAAGGGTGATGAGAATGATGTCTGCAACTAACTTTCAAGGTGGGGATGTGGGGAGGATACCCACACACATATACAAGAAAGGAATGACAAAATCAAATGTGGCAAAACGTTAGCAACTCTTCTGTAACTTTGAAATTGTTTCCAAATAACAAGTTTTTCTAAAACCACACATGAAATAATACCTATGAATAAGCTTAACAACAAATGTTCAGAGTCTATATTAAAAAAATAAAACTGTGGGATATAAAGAACCTTAATAAATGAAACAAACCATTTATTTTTAGATAATAAGATCCATTATTATAAAGGTGTCCATTCTTCCCTAAATAAATCTAAATAATTAACATTATCTAGATCAAAAGCACAATGTTCATATGGAAAAGCAAATGTATAAGAATAGCTGAGAATTTTTTTTTTTTTTGGCGTTACGCGGGCCTCTCACTGTTGTGGCCTCTCCCCTTGTGGAGCACAGGCTCCAGACACGCAGGCTCAGTGGCCATGGCTCACGGGCCTAGCCGCTCCGCGGCATCTCGGATCTTCCCGGACCAGGACACAAACCTGGGTCCCCTGCATCGGCAGGCGGACTCTCAACCACTGCGCCACCAGGGAAGCCCGAGAAATTTTTAAAAAAAGAAAAATGAGGAAATTTGTCCCACTAGTAATCACAACCTCATGGTTAAGAGTATAGGCTCTGGAGTCAGAGTTGGTGACAGTCCTAGCTTGTGACCCGAATAAATATAACTTCTCAAAACCTACTTCTTCACCTGTAAAAATAAAGATATTGAAAATACTTAACTCAATTGCTTGCTTTGGCAGCACATAAACTAAAATTTGAACGATACAGAGATTAGCATGGCCCCTGTGCAAGGACAGGCACATTTGTGAAGTGTTCCATATTTAAAGAAAGAAAATCCTTTCATTAAATAAGATGGCTACCGGTCAGAACATTTAAGCCAGATTTTCAAAAGAAAAAAGAATACCTAACTCTGGGTTTTGTGAGAAATGAATCAGTAAAATATGTTAAAGTATTTACCACTGTGACTGGTACACAGGTAATACTCGATACGCATTAGCTGCTGCTCCTGCTGTTGTTACCAGGGTCATGATCATCCTCATGATCAAGCTATGTGGTACTGGCCTAGGAATAAACAAGTAAATATCGGGAAAACAAAGAGTGCCCCAAAACAAGCCTGAGAGTAAAAGAATTTGTAAATGCTAAATGTGGCATTTTGAATCTGTGGTAAAAGGAGAGATTTAGATTTAATAAACAGCATTGGTGAGCTCTATCATCTGAGGAAAGAAAAAAGGAATTGGATCCTTATCTTACAACATATATAAGTTTCAGAGTAAACAGCTAAATTATTTGTAACATAAAACAAAACAAAAACCTATAAATAGAATTTTTTAAATTATTGTCAACTGTGGAAAGTATTCTTAGAACACAAAATTCAGAAGTTACAAAAGGAAAATTACTTGTAATACTTTAAGATAAAAGAAAAACATTAAACAAAATAAAGACAAGCAGAGATATGAAGTGTTTGCAACATAAAGGATTAATATCCATTGTACACGAAGAATCTGTAAAAGTCTTTAAGAAAAAGACAACCCAAGAGCAAGATTGGCAACGGTTATGAGCATGCACAGAAAAATGCACAGTAGACTTCAACTGAAAAAGCAAATAAAAATAACTCTGAGATATCTTTGTTCATATATATAATAAAAATAAAACAATGTTCACAGATATTACGGGATAAACACACATGCTTATCCCATACTCCAGTTTAATTTTCCTTAAAAAAAAAAATCCAGAAATACATAAAAAGAGCTTTAAACCTGTTAATATCCCTGACTCTGAATATCAAAAAGATAAAGCAAAGTCTATAGTGCCATTAGAAGACTTAATTACAGAAAGGGGAAAATAAAACAGACCAAAAAATAAATAAATTGGAAAAGGAATCACTGACCCTTGCTGTTAGAAGGAAACTAAGCTTTATCAGGTCCGACCACTCACCAACACAGGAAAATACCACTGACAGATGATCTAGAGCCAGTATTTACTCAGACTACAAAGAGGTGGTTCAACAATCCAAGAAAGCACTGCTGGACAACTAACTGTTAAGAATTACTTCTCTGTAACATTCCAATTGTTTATAAATGGTAACTGTTTAATAAACTGTTACAGAATCTTGTCCAGATTCAAAGGCAACTTTCAGTTGTCTGCATTTATTAAAATTCACCTTTTAAGGCATCATTTAATCATTTTTCTTTCTTTTTGAGATGTCTGTCTCTATGATTTCTTTTTTTTTTTTTTAATTTTGTTTTTATTTTTGGCTGCGTTGGGTCTTCGTTGCTGCACGCAGGCTTTGTCTGGTTGTGGCAAGCAGGGACTACTCTTCGTTGTGGTGCACGTGCTTCTCACTGCTTCTCTTTGTTGCAGAGCACGGGCTCTAGGCGTGCGAGCTTCAGTAGTTGCAGTACATGGGGTCAATAGCTGTGGCTCGCAGGCTCTAGAGCGCAGCTCAGTAGTTGTGGCGCACAGGCTTAGCTGCTCCGTGGCATGTGGGATCTTCCCAGACCAGGGATCAAACCTGTGTTCCCTGCACTGGTAGGCAGATTCTTAACCACTGTGTCACCAGGGAAGTCCACCATGATTTCTTTCTATTATCGGTGGGGTCCTGGGAATATCAGAAATGTCTTTTAGAACCTTCAGATGGAATTCTTCTGGACCTAGAAGCCTGAAATCAGTCAAAGCTAGATACCCTCTTACTATCTACTATCTAGTTTCTTATACTTTTTTTCTAGCTTTTCCATTAAAGAGCATCCTTTTGTTCCAGAAGTTAGGAGATTAAAAAGAAGACGTGCTAGTTGTTTCTTATGATCTATCATTTCGACTTTCTGAAGTTGTGATCTGTGGCTTTTTTCTTACTGCTGGCTGTGATTATCTCGAAGAATCGTCTACATTGTCATTAGTTTTTCCCTCTTCTAAGCATCAATCATCCTAAAAATCCTATTCATCCTCTGACAACCTAAGAGGTTCTTGACTCTCTCTTCTACTTGACCTTTATTACGAGTTCGTTCTATTCATTAAAAAAAAAAAAATCAAAAACTAAGCCCCAGTAGGAGTGGCTTAAGGGGGTGGGGGGAAGGGGAAGTGTGAGGTGAGACTGGGGAAAGGGAGGTTTAGCTCCATCATAATTCCCACCTGCCACTATTCCCCACCAAATTCTTTGATACGGCTAATTACTGTCTTTTCTCAATCACTAAAAGTGCTATCTAAATGTATTTAGATAAAAGCCCCATTCTACTCTGACCCCCTTCCCTACCAGGGTGCTTCTCAAACTTTTCATATAAAAAAGTCTGGGAAATTCATTCCTTTAGGTGGTATATTGCCCACTAGAATCTTAAACCATCACCGTTAGTTTGCTCCTGTACTAATATTGTTGCCCGAATTAAGAAAATACCATCTGTGCCCACACCTTTCAAATAAATATTCTAATCATGTTTATACAACTAAATAGTGTATTTCCATATACCTAACTCATTCAACTACTAGGTTACTTCCTGTTCCCTTCTGTGGCAGAGACAGCTACGTTTCCACTAAAAATGCCTTCTCCCCTTCTATGGTGTAAAGTTGTCACTGGAAGGTAGCTGCCCTGCCAAGGACTATTTGTCTCAGTTCTACCAGATACAAGCATATGACTCAATCAGTGTATGGGGAACCGATGTGTGCTAGAGTTTTTAAGAAGCATGGCTGCTAGAGATATAGTTAGAGACTATGATATAAAGAAAAGAAACCCATTTATTCTTACTTCTCCTTAACATTTACAAGTCACTGCTAAATCAAATCTCAGTTTCTTCATCAGACTCAAGTAGAGTGTTTATCTGAATTCATCCTGAGCATTAATGCCATTGTTTAGCACTGGGCCTGCCACTCCAAGGAGTCTTGAGGTTACTTACTGCATGAGTTTTCAGTGAGAAGCTGGCTGCTGACACTCCTTTCTCCTATGCCCATGGCAAGCAAATATTGCCAGCAAACTGCTGTACTTGCCCATATTTTAAAACTATTTAATACGTGCCTACTATGTGCTGTTGTTCTAGATACTTGGGATAACTTCAGTAAACAAAATAAAGATCCTACCCTCGTGGAGCTTACCTAGTGGAAGCCATTCTAAGCTCATAGAGTTGGCACAACAGGGTATTTTATATATTTATTTTTTGGCTGCGCTGCATGGCATGCGGGATTCTAGTTCCCCCAACCAGGGATGGAACCCGTGCTCCCTGCAGTGGGAGTGTGGACTCTTCACCACTGGACCACTGGGGAGTCCCTGGCACAACAGTTTAAACCTATCTGCTAATCCTTATGTAGACTCAATAAACACAGGCAGTGATGGAACTGTTGGCAGTGATGTGTGGAGTTGTACTGCGGATATTCTATGTAGGATAATAATGCAACAAAATCAAGCTGTATTCCCATAGAAAACAATGCTCCAGCTTATAAGAGAGGACAAAGGGTACATTCTTAGATACAACGGAAGAAATAAAAGGAAGCCAAAGAAGAAAAGGCTTCTAAGGTGGTGAAGGAAATCACTGTCAATGGAACTTGACACAGTAGCAAAAGAGTAGCAAACAAAATTTCCATTTAGAGCTTTAGATGAGACTCTTCATGCAGAGAGTGAGGAATTCATTGAACAATAAGATTTCAAGGAACAAGCCAGGGCTTCCCTGGTGGTGCAGTGGTTAAGAATCCACCTGCCAATGCGGGGGACAAGGGTTTGAGCCCTGGTCCGGGAAGATCCCACATGCCACGGAGCAACTAGGCCCGTGCGCCACAACTACTGAAGCCCGCGCGCCTAGAGTCCGTGCTCTGCAACAAGAGAAGCCACCACAATGAGAAGCCTGCGCACCGCAACGGAGTCCCCCGCTGGCCGCAACCAGAGGAAAGCCCACGCGCAGCAACGAAGACCCAACACAGCCAAAAAAATAAAATAATAAAAATTTTAAATAAATAAAAGAACAAGCCAATGTGGAAGAATTCTACTGGATTTCCTTAAGAAGGAAGTGCAGCTTTCAATGTTGGTAAGTCTGTACCAAGGTGCAGGAAACCACCATCCTACTGACAGAGCAAATCAGAAAGTGTGCTCTCTTTCTGCAGCATGTGCCTGAAACATGATGGAGGACAATTTAGACAATACAGAGCTTCCATCTATTTCTACTAACTCATCGAGGAATAAATCATATACTTAGGAGAAAAGAAGGCAATACTGCACAGTAGAAGGAAAACTGATTTGACCATAAACTATATATATGTATATAAATATGTATGGGGGGAGGCTGACTATATACAGACAGACTATATATATACTTTACAAACCCAAACTTACAAATGAACCACATTTACTCCAGTTGAGTTAGAGTAATAACCCACTTCTGCATGCTCCTTTGCTCCTTTGATGAATGTTTTTCTTTTTGGCCACGCCACACAGCTTGTGGGAGCCTTGTGGGATCTTGGTTCCCCAACCAGGGATTGAACCCAGGCCCTCCACAGTGAAAGCGTGGACTGGACTGCCAGGGAATTCCCTCATGAATTAAATTTAGATAGGAAAAAAACTTGATTGGAAAAACATGCAAACACTGTCTCTGTAATGTGGGCTGTAGCTACAGTTTAGTTAGTGTAATAACCCAATTTTTTAGCTCATATAATAGTTGACCTCAACACCCATTATGAAATATGCACCACAAAGCTAATTCCATTAAAAAGAAAAGTGTAAGTGTTGAAAATTCTCAACCCGATACAAATGTACAGTTTAAGGAAGAAGGAAAAAGATAAAAAATCGCCCTTTCCATCATTGCTCCTTATCCCTAAGGAAGGTGTCTTATAGGAAACAGCCTTGCTGTCAGTTATTCAGTCACATCAACGAGCCATGTGACCTTAGCAAATTACATATACTTACTGGTCCTCAGTTTCTTTGTGTGTAGTAAAAGCCTATCTTATGCATGATTCCTCTGTGGTTTTGGAATGCCTTTTCAAAGATTTAAGTTAAACGTGAAAATGTATATGAATGTATAGCAAAGCATCTGACATAAAACAGGCTTTCTTGGGACTTCCCTGGTGGTCCAGTGGTAAAAAATCCGCCTTCCAATGCAGGGGACGGGGTTCGATCCCTGGTCGGGGAACTAAGATCCCACAAGTTGCAGGGCAACTAAGTCCCCACACCACAACTACTGAGCTCGCGCGCCTCAACGAGAGAGCCCATGTGCTGCAAACCACAGAGCCCATGCGCTCTAAAGGCCACACGCCACAACTAGAGCGAAGCCCACGTGCCAAAACGAAGAGCCCGCGCCACAATGAAAGATCCTGCATGCCGCAACTAAGACCCGATGCAGCCAAAAAATTGTTTAAAAGAAAATAAATAAAATCTAAAAATAAAACAGGTTTTCTTCCGTCTTTACCCAATACCTAGCAGAAGGAGTGAATGGGTGGGAAAAAGAAAAAAGGACACAAAAAAGAAAATTATAAACTTCATACTACATCCACTTCTCGTTTCTCCTCTTCTACTCCCCTCATTTTTGTTTCTCATTCCCAATCTTTTGACCTGTTTCCATTTCTCACACTGGGTCAGGGTAGGAAGCAAGTTTCGCAGTGCCTAGCAAGCAGGTGGGAGGAACTAGGGAAGCTTCTGTCCTTAAATTAAGCTCAGAGTCCTAGCATCCTAATATGGAGCTCATAACTGATTTTTAAATAGTGAAAAGCAGGGAAGGTGAGGACTGGCAAAGCTACAGGTTATCCACTGTATAATCAGAGCATTTAGTAGGCCAAGTATTTCATTTGCTCAAAGAGCTCAGCAAATTTAAAAAAACACACAAAACTTAAAATCAATCAGAACATATTTACCACAGAAACACTGTTATATCTTTATGTTAGGTTTTTACAGGTAAACTCTAATGGGCTGCCCAGAAATCTAACCAAAAAGGCTAACCTTAAAAAAAGAACTTTTTCTGGGAAAAATATACTGATTTTCCACCTTATAGTTTTAGTTTCGTTTCTTTTCCTTCCTTCTCTTTCTTTCTACAAAATCTATTATGCAAACCTTAAAAAGCTAACCATTTTCAAATGCCCATGCTTATTTTGTTCTAAATGTTAACTACATGTGTTAAAGAAAAATATCCTAAACAATTAGTCTCCGGTTCTATCAATTAAAAAAGATGTTTTAATTAATGTCAGAGGCTCTTTTCCCGATACAATGCAGCAAAGCTGTCATCCAGTCATGACTACCTGTTAACTGACATCACAACTATGTGCTTCAATGAATCATTCAGTCCTTTTCTAACTTTACTGCAAAATAAATCTGAAATGTTTTTTTCAAAGCCTTGCTTTCAAATGTGTTTTCTTATAGTAAAACCTCTGTACAGGTGTTGTGGAGCCTGTGTATGTGAGTCACACGTATCTGTAATGGACTAACATCTAGAAAAACAAGTCTTCCTGCCTAGAGAACTGAATCGGTTTACTTGAGGCTAAATCTATGTAGTACAAAGGGATTTATTAAAGCTTCAGATGTATCACACCCTAACACCATCAAAAATCAGAGAAGTATTCTAATGGATTATCACACTAAAAAGATCAATCCAAAAAATTCATAACAGCCTCATAATTATAGCCAGTTCCACCGAACTGTGAATTCCTAGAAGGTAGCAGTCATGCTGCAATCATTTTTATAACATCAAAACTGACACAGTAAAAAAAAAAAAAAAAACTGACACAGTATTTGTTGCACCACAGGTTTAATAAATGTCCACTTAATGAACAGAATACACTTTATTTGCCTGAGAAAGTCCAGGGTCAAGTCTGTGGGTCAGTTTTTTACCCTAACTTTTACTTACCTGATACCTAATTGTATTTCAAATTCTAGACTCTAAAACATTTCCTTAAAATTTTATCAATATAAAAGCTTCAACTGCAGTAGAGCCACATATTTAAATAAGGCTGAAAGAATATTAGAAAACATCTGGCCCAACTGTACCCCTGTTTCAAATGGTGAAACTGAGGCCTATGAAGTTCAGTGAATTGACCAAGGCCACATAGCTCTTCACTGTCACAAGTGGAATTAAAATGCAGATGGTCTTCTACCTTTTAGTCTTGTCCTTATTACACCATGTTACCTTCTCTGCTCCTTTTCAAATGCCTGACTGCTGCTAATTAAAAAGTACCTATAATGTGAAAATACTAATTACGTCAGAACAAATGTAAGAAATCAATAAACTTGGGACTTCCCTGGTGGCACAGTGGCTGAGAATCCACCTGCCAATGCAGGGGACACGGATTCGAGCCCTGGTCTGGGAAGATCCCACATACCGCGGAGCAACTAAGCCCGTGCGCAGTAACTACTGAGCCTGCGCTCTAGAGCCCACGAGCCACAACTCCTGTGCCCTAGCGCTGCAACTACTGAAGCCCACGTGCCTGGAGCCCATGCTCCGCAACAAGAGAAGCCGGCGCACCACAACGAAGAGTAGCCCCCACTCTCCACAACTGGAGAAAGCCCGCGCAGCAATGAAGACCCAACACAGACAAAAAAAACAAAAAACAAATCAATAAACTTGCCATGAAACAGTTTTTAAGTATTAACTTATGAAGCAAAAGCCACCAATTTTCTCCACCCCACCCCAATTTCTACTTAACACTAAGAAACTAAAAGTTACATTAAAAAATTAGAGAAGTGACTAGCCTCTGTAATCAGTTTAAGAAAACCTAAGGTCTACATATATTGTTAGAACAGAGGCTGAAACCAGACAATCTTTAGGTTTCAGTGGTCAGTCTTTTCCTCCCAGTACTTCCTGCCTCCACCCCCACCAATAATTCAGCAGACATATCCTATGACCTATGCATTCTTTCACAGATTACATCAAGAAAACAAGGATTTTTTTCTTTTTCTCCTTGGAATATACGAATATTATCACAATTATAATATTGTCACTAATACCATGATAGGATACCCCCCAAAAAAAATTTTTTTTTTAATTTTTGGCGGCACTGCGTGGCACCAGGATCCCCGTTCTTCGACTAGAGATCGAACCTGCACCCCCTGCAATGGAAGCATGGAGTCTTAACCATTAGACCACCAGGGAAGTCCCCAAGATGTACTTTTTTTACAATCTAGGATCTTGGGCTTTCAACATTCACTAAAATAGTAAAAAAAACACTTATTTAAAATAAACCTTACTAGAAACTAGTATAACTTCAACTACAAAGAGTTTCCAGTTTATGTTAGAAATATCAAAATGACCTTTAAGTTCACATTTAAAGTTTCAACTTTTTAAACAGTTTTATAAAATCATTTTCTAGACCAAAACCTATGAGGGTTAAAGATCTAAAGAACTTGTTTTAACATCAGCTTCTGAAAAAGTACTAGGCTGCTTGTGTAAAATTTTACTACAGGTATACCTTAAAAACATGTTGTGTGTGGGGAAAGTCTGTATATATAAACTCATAAATATACACAGAACCACATCCCTGAATACAGCTCAAAAGGATTTATTCTATTAGGGAGTGTTCTCAAAGATTCATATAAAACAGTTCCTTGCCACAGCGAGTACTAGGTCAAGTATATCACAGTCATGGAAAGAAATAATTAGAATGCAAGGAGAAATGTGCTTTGATACCAGCGTTCTGTGGGAGCACAGAGAAGGGCGTCAACACACCAATGTCTTGTTAAGTATGTGCCACGATAACAATGTGTACTTGTTAATGTTCAAGTATACACAGTCTTCCGTACTTCTTCCTTCCTTCTGGTTACACCAGTTTGAGAGCTACTTCTCCCAATACTCTCTATTCCCCATCCCAAATTAGCCAAATCCTGAACCACTAAATTCCAAAGCCAGAACTATCAATAGGAATTGTCTAGATTTTCCAACGGTAGTGGTAAACGAGAGGACAAGATGCTGCTGCTCTTTGCTTGGCACACTGAGCAACATTTCAGAAGCAGCAAAATTTGCCTGCGGCCTCTTCCAGTCTGGGGCTTGCCATATAGAGCTGATGCTGTATCTGCGTTTGTTGATGTCCAACTTCTCACACCCCAGGAATAAAGAACAACAGGAAAAATAATCTAGGGTTCCTACTTGCAAAACTCCAGCAGTCACAGGGGATATACCATGTGCAGCTAGTTCTAGAAATAATCCCTTTTGAAGGTCTTCCACTTACTGGAAAGAAAGCAGGGAGTCCAAAGAACATATCAGCTCTGCCACCCGCCAAGCAACAGTAACAGCAGCAGCACTTCGAAGAGACACGGGTTAAAACAGCACAGAGTATATGGTATACGCTTCAGAGAACCTGAAATCACATATATATTCAAATTAGGGAAGCTGAAGGGCACTGCTGTCCCGGGTTAGGGGGCGGGGCGGGGGAGCAGAGGCATAGCTCAGCCCATCAGTAACCTCATTGTACATTATCCTGTACTCTGAAATTACAGGATTCCCTTTCTTTCCTGGAGTGAGCTTCAAGATCTTAAAGAATAACACCAGGTAAACCTAACCCAGACCAGGATGTGTTGCTATCAAGTCTGCTAGTTCCAAGACAACAGTGGCGCTGCTGCAGCCAACGATTCCTTGGCACACAGACACGTTAAAATGATCCTGGCAGCGGCACTGGCTCTTCTCTTTCACCCTCTGTTGTTACTCTAGCTCCTTTTGCTAAATCTGCCTCTGAGTATAGACAGGAGCTGGATGGTTCATAATCACCCAGCAGCTGTAGCTGAGCAATAGGCAGCCTAATTGCGGCGCCGGAGCAGCTGAGAGGAAGAAAAGAGAGACTGCATACCCTTCCATAGCCATACAAACCGCCGCACACACTACCAATCAGATACCAGGGTACCTTAACAGGAACAGATGATTTCCTTTAAAGAAAAGCACCTCACTAGAGGAACTTGTATTTGTATTACAGACCTGTTTAAACGTGAACTGAAGGTGACCTAAGCCATGTAGCGTTCTGAACAATGGAAGATCTTAACTAAAACTTCCTGTAAATATTCACACAACAAAGCCAGCACCACAAACATCACCTTTGTAACATAACTGAAAGTTCCTGTGATATAAGAACTTGGTACAGCCATGATCTCCTCTTCAGCTCTACATTACCACAATGCAAAGCAACCACACCAACAACTAACACAGCAAGCCATTACACAAAGCAAGTAAAGTAGCATAAGGCAGCGATTCACAGCATTTTGGAAACTCCAACACCATAATGTCATTTGAAACAAAACACCATTTCTTTAGGTGCTATACGGCACATCTCCATAAAGTCTGAGTAAATGAAAACTTATTTTATGCTGAGAATTTTAAGACATCCTTAAGAATATCAAATCGCAGGCTGAAATTACCAATCTAAAGAATTATTGTTCCAGAAAACTGAAAATGGATGAAAGACTTATTACCTTGATGCCATAGTTAAATTTTGCGTCTTAAACTGTCATGTTACCATAATCTTCTGAAAAATAGGGCATATTTTATATTTGATGATAGAACAGTGTTCCCTAGTTTAATAAACATATTTTGATTACCTACTATTTGTCATGTACAACATACAAAACTGAAGAGGATTTAAAGTTAGTTAAACCTGGTGTCTTTCCTCAACATATTAACACAATTAACATATGTTATTCACCTGTGAAACTAGTTACATACGCCAGCTGGTATTTCCCAGTTATGGTTTAATAGGTCTAATCCTGTTTGCAAAGGGCAGCCCAGCAGTATTCTAAAGTCAGTCACCAAATAGTAAGTCCTTTAGCGAAACACCTTATACACTGTAAAGTACATTACACACAGGCTTCTTTAAAAAGGAAACTTTAAAAGTTTCACATAAACTAAAACACAGACACAGAAATGCAATCATGGCTTAATGAACTATACCTTGAACTATACCACCATCAGGTTAAAGAACTTTGCCACCACTTAAGGAGCCAGGTTCCAATCACAGCCTCCTCCCTCCTCTTTTATATTTACTTTTACAGGAATCACTTCCTTGCAGGTTTTTAAAAAATACATAGTTTTACCCCCCGAGTTCGCATTCCTAGATACCAGACCTTAATACTGCTCTTTAAAAATTTTTGACATTAGGCTTTTTTTAATATAATGCTAGTAGAAACTAATAATAAATAACGTCTACGCTAAACAGACTCACTAAAGAGCTAAACATATTTATAAAGAAAAATTACATTAATAAATTATTTACTGCCTAAAAGGATGCAAATTTGAACTCTACATAAACAACTCTTAAAGCATGTGTCGCTAATATTTCATTCACACTGGGTCCTTGCTATCTTTTAGTTTATTCTTTTAACATTACATACCATGAAAGAGATTTATTTGCATAGATGTTGATTTTTCAGCTTGAGAATTCACTGATTTAAAAAAAAAAACTTGAACCATGTATTAATATTATACTTCAGCCATAAGACAAATTCCACCTATCCCAGAAGATAGGTCAAAGCTGTAATTTCACTTTCGGTTGAACAGAATGGAGTCAATTTTGTGGTTTATGAAGTCAGCAAAAATGTACTGCAAAATTAAAGCTATTATAACATTATGGTGGTTACAGCAGAGTACATGTTTTAAGAGCCCTTTTATACTTTATCCTGGAAACATGAATGTGAACTGTCTTGTATTTAGATTCAGATCAAAGTCTTTTTTTTCAAATTTAGGACCCAATGAATTGTCAACCAGCATTCAAAATCTCCATTGAGGTTTAGCTAATGTCCAAAAATTTAAATACAATTACACTTCCTTTTCTTAAAACATCAACTATGGCAGGGGTCTAATATATTAGTAAAGACAGAACAAAACATAAATAATGAAATATAACTTTCTTACAGAACAACAGATGAAAATCTTGTATGTGACACATACAAGGTCCTTGGCTTCTAATACAAGACACTCCTTCATTACCTGTCCATTCAAAATGTTTCCTGTCCACTGTGTGCCAACCATTGTGCTAGTTAATACATTAAATTTACCACACTTTGCCTTAAATGCCTATAGTCACATGTACCTATTTAGTAATATTTTCCTTAGTGTGTAATTTAACCACAGATAATTTAACAGGATGGTTTCAACACACTTAGAATTATCAAGTTAACTTTGCCACTGCAATCCTGCAGTTGCAATGCACGAGTATACCACCATCATACACATGTATATGTGAGATCATCTATGTGAACACACATTCCGGTGGGAACATATATACACATAATAAATGGCTTGAACATAAAGTTTGATTCCAGTGGAGACTCAGCTTTTCATTTCTCTAACAATTTATAAAGCGTCAGACCGTGTGTTATGCCGTGCCTGTTTTAATTAATGAAGCAAAAAATAATTCTACCAAATCCAAACCATGTTGGGTCCCACCCACTACAGAACAAAAATTAAAGCAGTCCCTACCCTACATCGGATTTGATTTTCTAAGAGCTTCTTAAAACAACGTTGCCCCATGCCCAATAAAGCAAAAGCTGGAAGCAATTATCAAGAAGAAAAACACATTAAAACAAAATTTTCTGTAACACATGTGGACAGAGAACCGAACCAAATGGGAGGCGGAGCGTCAAAACACTAAAAGTGCACGCTGAACAGCGTATTTCCCAACCCCCAACCCAAAACAAAGGAAAACTTTAACATGTTGCGGTTTTCAATCAAACCTAGCGCAGCGAGAGGCTAACCCGCTCGCCCCCCCCTCCCCCGCCCGCTCTCCCGGCACAGTTGCCATCCCGTGTCCGCCGACAGGCAGACCCCCGACCCCGGGGACGGGAAGGGGCCGCTGCTCCCGCCCCTTACTTCGGCCAAAAGAAACCTCGCCGGCCCCTCGCCGCCTTAGAGACGCGCGTGCGGGTGTCCCGGCGCTCCCAGGACCTTGGGTCGGACTTGGGCGGGACCGGGAAGGAATGGACTGGGCGGAGACCGAGGCAGAGGGCAAGCAGGTAGCGCCGGGAAGGACACACGCCCGTCGGGCGAGCCGGGCCGGGGG
>NW_020174563.1:5144584-5150032 GCF_003031525.2 Neophocaena asiaeorientalis asiaeorientalis
GCCGCCCGCTCACCGGAACTCGTGCCGCGCCCGACCGGGCTCCCGCGACCTCGCCTTCCGACGCCGGCGCGCGCCCCCTCGGGTTGCGGGCCGCCCTCCAGCTGTCCCGGTCGGCGGCGAGATCGAGTCACTAATCCCGACCCAACATGGCGGCGGGGTCTGGGGCGGATTCCCGAGGCGGTGCAGGCTGAGGGGGCGTGGGGAGGAGGCGCTTCTCCACACTGAAAGCAGGCCCACAGCGCCCCCTCCCCACGCGCGGAATCTGCGGCTCGGCTGCCGCGGAAGATAGGGTGGGGTGCCTCGGCCTTTCTCCTTTCCTCTCGCCCCGCTCTCTGTAGTGCCGAGGGCTTTGTTTTCGTGGGGGAGTATAGGAGTTTGGGGGGTTGGCTGTTTGCTCTTCAGAACTATGCTTCCGCACCCTTTGTCGTGCATAGTAAAATCTCAGCCCAGCCACGGGGGTGTTACTAACACCCTCATCACCAGCCTGATCGCCGTCCAGAAACGCTCGCGTCTGGCCTCCTTCCGATCCAGGGATCCTGTCCCAGCCCCAGGAGCTTCCTGTTGACTGTAGGTCGAACCAGCCTTGCCGGGAGAGGGAACCAAAGCCGAGTTTTGTTGGCGACTCTCCCAGTAATGGTGGCTTTGGCTTGTCTTGGGACAGCGTGTACTTAGGCGATGCTGGCAACGTCCCAGAGGAGGAACTGGGGCAGGTGTTATTGTCCCGTTTGACAGCTGTGGAAACTGAGGCTGCCACCCCAACGAACGTGGAGCAGCCACAACTAGAATCCTGCTCATCTGAATCCGAGCACCTTTCCTACTGGCCTTGCAGCCAGCCGCTGAAGCAGAAGGAAGAGGGTCCAGAAGGTCCAGAAGGACCTGGGAAAAAATGAGGATCAGCCAGTGTCCAGAAGGGCTGAATATTGAGTGTCTTCTGCTGAAATCACTTCTGCCCTGACAGACTCTCAGATTAACTTCCTCTTCGTATTTCCTCTTTGGTGGGGTTATCAGAACTATTAATGTTGGTACTGTTGGTTTCCTTTGTGGTTTTTAGCGAAATTCAGAATCATCTTCGACAAATACGAAATGGTACAATCATATGTGCCAGTATTCGGGTATTCTAGAAACTTAGGAAGTGCATATAAGGGTTTGAAAAAATTTTTTTTTCAGCTCACTGAATGAGCCAAATATAGGCGTAGGCATTCACATTAACTAAAAGGTAACATCGTGCTTTATATGATTTAGCTGCTAAAACTTCATTTGCCCTTGACTGTCTTGGTTATTAAAATTTTCATGTAAATTTATATTTAGCTTTTTTTTTAAACTAGAAAATAAATTCCTTGAGCTGCTACTTTTCTAAACTTCTGTGTAAAATAGAGATAGTATTTTTTGTCCTAAACTCTCAGCCTCAAAAAAGTTAACTCAAAAATACTAGTTTACTCCAGTTCAAGGGATGAAGTGGCTTTGGAGATGTTCTGTATGGAGTTTTAAAGATGGGAGAGGATGTCAAAATCCTACATGTTTTGTTATACTCACTTATCTTCACTTTTCTTCCCTTAACCCTCATTTTAATTCTTTTTATTACTTCATTCCCTGTTTTCTCTTTCGGAATATTTGTCTGACAACATCAAGCTTCAGTCTGTAAATATTCTGGAGATTTTTCAATCTGGAGTCTCACTTATTTCCAGGCGTATTTAAAACAAACGGGACAAAGAGAATCTCTAAAGCCTCACTGAGTTTGGTATAATAGAAATTGCTTTCAAGTGAAAATCTGTTCATTTGTGAAAAGGACAAATGAAGAAGCACACCCCTGTGTCCCTCCCACACAGCAGGGAGGTCTGGTATGTATGGGTTAAGGAGTGATAAGGAACCTAAATCATGGAATCCCTGGGCGAGTCTGCTGGATGAAAAAGCTAGGGGAAAGCTTGAAATAAATTAATGAAATAGGTTAAGTCCCTACAAGAGTGAAACACATTGTTTATTTAAGCTTATTAATGCTTACAATTATCTGACTGGTGGAAAGTCTGAAGGATTTGGGGTTTCCTTGGGGCCCACTCCCTCTCACCCTGGAACATGTGATTTTGCCAGGAAGTGGTTGTGTGTGGAATAAACCTCTCCCGCCTGTGTCAGTCATCTGCTGCTGTTGCTGCTTGCATCACTGAGGCTGTGATGATGATTTTCTCTTCCTGGTAACTAGAGAGCCTGCAGTCCTACACAGGGTGCAGGCACTGGTCTCTGCTCTTTAATGACTATCCTCACTACCACCCCCTCCCCCCCAAATGCCTTCCACCATAACCATTCAAAGCTTGGATCTCCTTAAGTCACGGTGCCTCGGGTTATCTACACCACCTCAGCCTTGCCTCCTCCACCTGGCCAATTAGGGCAAACAAATATGAGGAGCCCTCTAAGCAAAGATAGGGAAAATCGAGCAAAAGGCAAGTATCCATCCATGAATGTTAGGCTTGTTGTGCCAAGCTCTGTGGTGAGATGCTGTACAATTTCTGATGGTTTCATCACCTCCAGGACTGGTGCTCACCTGGGCAAGGTCTGTCTAAGAGAAGCACTCCACTGGATGTGTAAGGACACCTCCTACAATGAATAGATACAAGAAACGGTGATCTTATGTGAGCTGCAGCAAATCCAGCCCATCGTTTTGCCCTGTTTTGTTGCTCTCTCCAGTGTCTAACTTACTGCCTGCCTGGTCTACAATCTTAGATTTCTACCCAGTGCCTGGTGTGCCTCCCCAGCTCCGGGACTATTTGTTGGAAATCTAGTCTTTGCTGTTGGAATCTACTTGGGCGTCATCTAGGTTTATTTTTCTGACTTCAGTTCTTCCTAGTTCTCCTGTAGTTTTGTCCCAGGCCTGTTATACCTAGCGAAGTCCCTACCAGTGTCAGCAGCTCTAGCTCCCCGGGTACCACTCTGCCTGTTCCTAGATAGCCTTTGCCATCACTTCAGACTTTCTTGCTCTCAACTTGGTTCATCACTCTGTTCTGTGACAGCAGTTTCTAAGCTGGATGGCACTTGGCATCTTCTCACATGCTGTCCACCTTGCAGAATATAGCATGCAGTGGACACCTTTTGAGGGTGTCTGTTTAACCCAAGGTCCTCTACTCTGAGAACCAGTCCTCTCCCAATAGCCGGAGTGTAGCCCTTTGATCTGAGTACCCCCTACTTTCAGGCTCCAGCTTGGAATTTGGAATTTTGAGGGAGTGACACAAAGGTGACTCAGAGGTTATTCATGATGTTGTGGTGGAGTTCAGGGTGAGTGGCATAAGGTGAGTGTCCAGGGGTAGGGAGGGCCCAGGAGCAGCAAGTGTCCAGTGCTGCTGGTGCCTGCATCCTAAGCAGACCATCCCTATGGCAGGACCTGGACTCTGCCCCACCTCCCTTGGTTCTTGCCTGAGCCTGCTCCACCAATCCTCCTGTTCATTCCCTGAACTTCCAAAATTAAATTCTCTTTCTGCTTAAATTAAGTAGAGACCTTCTGTTCTTTGCAAATAAGAGCCACTGTTAGTTTCTGCTACTTACTCATACTGCTGACAGTAAACTCAAGGGCTGTGAGGGCAGCACCTCCTGCCCCCTGCACACAGTGGGGATGGGTGAGGGCTGGGGGGAGCTCGTTTTCAGGGAGAGGATGAAGCAGATACATAGAAGTTTTTCCGGGGATAAGAGCTTGTAGGACCCCAATGCCAACTCTAGTTGCCTTGAGCCACATGTAAGACCCCAAGAATAGAACATAGCTGGCAAATCAGTCCGTCCTCCAGCTGCCAGGGGCAGTCATTTTTTTTTTTTAATTTTTTATTTATTTTTGGCTGTGTTGGGTCTTCGTTGCAGTGTGTGGGCTTCTCACTGCAGTGGCTTCTCTTGTTGCGGAGCACGGGCTCTAGGTGTGCAGGCTTCAGTAGTTGCAGCACGCGGGCTCAGTAGTTGTGCCTCACGGACTCTAGAGCGCAGGCTCAGTAGTTGTGGCGCATGGGCTTAGTTGCTCCGAGGCATGTGGGATCTTCCCAGACCAGGGATCGAACCTGTGTCCCCTGTGTTGGCAGGTGGATTCTTAACCACTATGCCACCAGGGAAGTCCAGTCATTGCTTTTACATCACAGCAGGCATCTACCCTTTCTCCCAGAGCACTACCTCCATCCTCAAAATCCTTCTCAACACAACGATTCAGGCAGCAAACACTTGAAATTGTTGTTAGATATTGCAACCCATTTGATACCTCTGCCCTATAGGCTTATAATTTCCTCCCAAAATCTATATGTGCAAGTCCTGTAGCCATTCCCAAGTGTTTGACCTGATACATTAAGCTGATGTGTGGTCAGTGTCTCTGACAGTGAGTATAAATACGACCGAAATTGCTACCAGATTGCTACTTCCTGGAAAACTTTACAAATGGGTTATAAAAAGTAGAACATAACTTTGCTTAAATGCAAGAAGTTAGAATGTTTACCTACATCAAAGGTTTAGAAAAGAAACTATACATCAGTCATGCTCTTATCTCTTAAATTAACTAACATCAGATCATGAAACATAAAGGACTGGAATCAGGGAACTCTTTTTTATTAGATATTTTGCAAGCTAACACTGCGGTTGGGGTTTAAAAATATGTTTGGAATGAATCTATGTCTTTGAAAAACTCTTTTAACATTGTGTTAAAGCTATGCTTTCTTTTTGTACTTTCAGTGGTATAGATCATTATTTTTTGCATTGTGTCTGAGCAATTAAAATCTGACAAGATCGTATTATATGATGTACACCATAACGCACTTTTAATTCTTTAGCAAAGTGTATTTATGCTTCTTTTATTTGTATATAAAGAAGGCTTTTGAGTACTTGAAATAGCTACTTAATTGCTCTTCTTTCTAGGGGAATATCTTACATAACAAATATCTAACATAAGATCTATGCTTTGATGAAATGTCTTAGGTCATGTGAATGAATTAATGTGACTGCAACACCGATACCAGGGTTGTAAAAACCATGGCTGTCTCTTATTGAGCCCTTACCATATGCCAGGTGCTTTACCTGAGTCATTCACTGAATCCTCATAATCCCTTTGGAGGTTAGTAGTATTATTCCCATTTGCAGATTGGATCCCATTGCAGAAAAGAAATTGTTTCTTAAATGTATTTCAATGACTATGTAAAACAGCATTTGTTTCTCCAAATTCTAAAATAATTAAAATTGGTAAACTGCCTTTATAATTAGGAAACATAAATAAGAAATGTGGGATTCTACAAATTTCATAGGAAATTCTTTAATGTATAATCTTGTATCTCTAAGAAAGGGTTGGGGACAAACTTAAAAGATGCATGAGAGGGCTTCCCTGGTGGCGCAGTTGTTGAGAGTCCGCCTGTCGATGCAGGGGACACAGGTTCGTGCCCCGGTCCGGGAAGATCCCACATGCCGCAGAGCGGCGGGGCCCGTGACCCATGGCCGCTGAGCCTG
>NW_020174563.1:5150106-5238769 GCF_003031525.2 Neophocaena asiaeorientalis asiaeorientalis
AAAAAAAAAAAAAAAAAAAAGAGAGATCTTATGACTTTATTAACTTGAAGGATTGGAAAATTAATGGCAGTATACTTTCTTTGTATTGAAATTCAACAAATTAAATATTAATAGATTTTCAAAGATTTTATGTGGACTTTTTTTTCAGGGAAAAAGGAATTAATATCCTACCACATTTAATGTTAAAATACATAGTTTTCAAAAAAAAATTCATAGTTTTCTTTAGGATATTCATTGGAGACTAATACAATCAGTTTTTACACTTTATACCTAATTTAATTAAAAAAATTTTTTTGTTTTGCTTAAAAGAGCTAGCCACTATTTTTTAAAATTATCTTTTAGCTTTATTGTTATTATCATCATTTTCATTTCTTTATAGTGAACTACTCTACAACCATTTCAAATTTTTGAGCCCTGAGTTCTGGTCATTAATTCCTGTGGGCCTATGTCCTTCTGAATATTTGAAAGCATGTTTACTAAAGAATCAACAGCCATGCACTGAAGAATCAAAGAGTGTACAATGACTCACACTAAAGAGGATGCTATTTAAATAATCCAAATGTGACTAACTTCAAAGTAGAGATTTTTTTGGGGGGACACCTGGTAATTTTGGCATAAAATAGAAAATTGGCACTCATGCTCATTTCACATAAAATTAATTCCAACAAGTTAAAATAGAAGCAGAGCTGGAGACCAAGGAATGGATGTTTTGTTTTGAAAACCAGACTGGAAATTCTGTTTATATTATAGTAAGCCCCTTTTAAAATTTATTTGAACTTCTGCTCAGGAAAATATTTAGATTTTCCTTAGCCCTCTTAAGGACCTATTGTCTAGTTGTGGATTTTATTTGAAAACCTTGAAACAGGAAAAAAAAAATTCCTCCTTTTGTCAAAGTCTCCAAGCCTCACATATTCTCTTTAAAAATCACCAGTCTCATTTCCTTTGAGATGATGAGCTATACATCCAAAGAACAAAGCATTTCCTGAGTCTGTTTAGAGTACATAGGATTAGTTCCTAAGTGTTTGTCATGTACCCTCAAGAACCTGGTAGAAAGTAAAAAACAAAACAAGAAAGCCAGAAACCTCCCAAAGAATACAGAAATTTATATAAAATCTTGAGATGGTAAATAGCACAGAATTATGTAAAGTCCCAGGAAGTATTTGATAAGTTTGGTCATTTAGACATATAAACACTTATTAAGCTTTACGTTCCTTAAGATAGAAAGCTATGACAGTGGAAAGATGTTTGGACTGGGAATAAATACTAATTCTGGTCCAACTGCTAGTAGATATGGGGTTTCTTTTCTTTTTTTAATTTGTTTGTCATTTATTTTTATTATTGAGCTGTAATTATTCTTTGTACATTCTGGATACAAGTGCCTTATGAGACATAATGATTTGCAGGAATGTTCTCCCATTCTGTAGATTGTCTTTTCACTTTTAAAAAATCAATTATTTATTTATTTATGACTGTGTTGGGTCTTCGTTGCTGCATGCGGGCTCTCTCTAGTTGTGGAAAGTGGGGCCTATTCTTCTTTGCGGTGCGCGGGCTTCTCATTTCGGTGGCTTCTCTTGTTGCGGAGCACAGGCTCTAGGTGCGCGGGCTTCAGCAGTTGTGGTACACGGGCTTAGTTGCTCCACGGCATATGGGATCTTCCCGGACCAGGGATTGAACCTGCGTCCCCTGCATTGACAGGTGGATTCCTAACCACTGTGCCACCAGGGAAGTCCTGGACATGGGGTTTCTTTAGGGGTGAAGAAAGTATCCTGGCATCGGATAGTGGTAATGGTTGCACAACTTTGTGAATAAACTAAAAACCACTGAATTGTACACTTTAAAGGGTGAATTCTGTGGCATGTAAATTGTATCTTGATTAAAAGAAAATTCTGGTTCCAGAATTTTATTCCCTTCTGTAACTATGTAATCTTTTTTCCCCAGCTTTATTGAGGTATAATTGACACATAACAATGTGTAAGTTTAAGGCTTGCAAGGTGATGATTTTGATACCCGTATATATTGTGAAATGATTACCACAATAAGGTTAGTTAGCACATCAAACACCATTTATGCTACATAGACTAGATCAAAGGAATAAGTATAAAGTACATAAATGCCATTATGTAATTTGCAATGGAAAGAGTAGGATACTGGGACAACTGACTATCCATTTGGAGAAAGAAAAATTTCTCTTGAAGATTTTGTGTAAATTTATTGGCCATTCATATTTCTACTTTTTGTGAATTGTCCTTTACCAACTTTGCATTTAGGTGTGATTGTCTTTATGAATTTGTGAGTGTCCTATTTTGAGATTCTGAATTCTTCATTTTTCATAAATGACGGCAACATTTTCCCCAAGTTTTCATGTGCCATTTAACTTTATTTGTAGGTTTTCTTTTAATACAGAGAACTTGAGAAATATTTTATTCCATTTATCAATCTCTTCCTTTTTGGTTTCTTTTAAATCCCAGTCTTAAAATTTCCTTTCCAACCTAAAATTATTTATATATTTTTCCTAGTATTTTTGT
Source organism: Neophocaena asiaeorientalis asiaeorientalis (assembly GCF_003031525.2). NCBI lineage: Eukaryota > Metazoa > Chordata > Mammalia > Artiodactyla > Phocoenidae > Neophocaena > Neophocaena asiaeorientalis. Next base: position 5,152,632 of record NW_020174563.1, read on the forward strand.
GATTTTTTTTGCATTAAAAAATTTAGTCCGTTTGAATATGTTTGATGTTGTAGGACATGAAGTAGCAATCTTATTTTTCTTTTTTTTTTCTAAATGGATAGTCAGTTGTCCTACTATTCTCTTCTTTCCACTAGGATTACATTTATCTCTTTTTCTTGCCTGATTTTTCTGACTAGGAGTTCCAGGACTAGGTTGAATAGGAATTGTGAGAGTGGGCACTTTTGTCTCATTCCTGATTTTACAGGAAAAGCTTTTCGCTTTTCACTATTGAGTGTGATGTTAGCTATGAGTTTCTTAGGTATAGTTTATATTATGTGAGCTATGTTCCTTCTACACTCAATTTCTTGAGAGCTTTGATCATGAAGGGGTGTTGAATTTTGTCAAATGTTTTTTCTGCATCTATTGAGAAGATTATATAATTTTTATCCTTCATTCTATTAATGTGATGTATCACGTTTCTTAGCTATATAATCTTAAGTAAGTTTCCCAGGTTCTTAAGACTTCAGTTTTTCCACTGTAAAGTGAAGGGGTTTTATTAGAGCAATGCTTTATACACCGTGGTTTGCAATCCTTAGTGAGTGGCAAAATCAATTTAGTGGAGGGCAACCAGCATCTTAAAAAAAAAGAAAAAGAAACAAATATCTGAGTGTATTGCATATAAGAAGTATTATTTTGCCAAACTCTTACTTCCCTTATATGCGAATACATAAGGAGTCATGATGTAAAATATGTTTTTTTTTCACTGTTGGTTACAATAAAAAGTTAGCTGATTTGTAATCTCCCTCTTATAAAATTCTGTCAATTTACACTGTTCAATTTGGTAGCAGCAAAATCTCCAATCCTTACTGCAAACAATGAAGCAGTATAATCATTATGATCATTCCCATTTTATAGGCAAAGAAAATGCGGGAAAGAGAAGTTAATAAGACAAAAACATACAGCTAGAAGTGATAGAGCTGGTAATTGAACCCAAGTAGCTTAATTTTAAAGCTGCCACTTTTAACCACTATATCATTCTATCTAGAATTCTGGCAATAAATTTTTAAAGTTTTAAATTGACCTACAATCCCGTAGCCCTTCTCCACTTAATATTATAGAATTTTGTATTTTTGGTGAGTATTGGTTTTGTATTTTTGGTGAATATTGGTTTAGAGTTTCCTTCATATTAAATTAACCTCATCTGAGAAATCATTAAAAAGAGTGGGGGAGGGAGTATCAACACATCAGTTCAGACCATCAACTCACTTCTTAATGCCCTTTGTAGATCCCAAGATTTTGGCTGAGTAGTAGAAACTTTTCACTTTAAAACAAACAAAACAGGGACTTCCCTGGTGGCGCAGTGGTTGGGAATCCACCTGCCGGTGCAGGGGACACGGGTTCGATCCCTGGTCTGGGAGGATCCCATGTGCTGCGGAGCAGCTGGGCCCATGTGCCACAACTACTGAGCCTGTGCGCCACAACTACTGGAGCCTGCGCGCCTAGAGCCCATGCTCCGCAACAAGAGAAGCCATTGCGATTGGAGGCACGTGCACTGCAATGAAGAGCGGCCCCCACTCACCACAACTAGAGAAAGCCCGCACGCAGCAACAAAGACCCAACACAGCCAAAACTAAATAAATTAATTAAAAACAAAACAAAACAAACAAAGGTGTCTCTGCAATAAAGAATCTTCCCCTAAGAATAAAGCTCCTATAATTCCTTTGCTACGTTCTATTGAAATAACGAGTTGTTCAACTTTAGCTCAGTTGAATTTGGCCACAAAAATATCTAGTATTCTTCCTCAGATCAGAATTGTTCTAATTAGCTCCCCAGGAAGGCAAAAGATCATAAGAAGCCTGAGAAATAAGAAGCAGAATTTAGATGATGCACTGAAGTCAATGCAATGAAAACAGTAACAGCAAAGGTCAAGTTCTGTCTTCCTATCTTATTTCTTCTTGATGATAGCTGTATCCTGTGACACACACACATACTCACTCTTCTACTAATGCAACAAACACAACGTTATTTTGACACAGTCCCAGCTTCTCAAGATGACTCCAATCTCTTGGCAATAAAAATTGGAAACCATCATTTGTTAAGTGCTTGTTTTTACTAGACTTTTGCCCTGATTTATATACTGATTTAAATGGTCTTCACCACAGTTTGTGAGATTACTCCACTTTTTATTTTCTTTTTTAAAATGTATTTATTTATTTATTTGGCTGCACTGGGTCTTAGTTTCAGCATGCTGTGTCTTCATTGCTGCATGCAGGATCTAGTTTCCTCACCAGGGATCGAACCCAGATGCCCCAACCCCTGCATTGGGAGCCCAGAATCGTAAACACTGGACCACCAGGGAAGTCCCTACTCTACTTTTTATCTTATTTTATTTTAAATTATTTATTTATTTATTTTTGGCTGCGTTGGGTCTTTGTCGCTGCACATGGGCTTTCTCTCTCTTTTTTTTTTAACATCTTTATTGGAGTATAATTGCTTTACAATGTTGTGTTAGTTTCTGCCGTATAACAAAGTGAATCAGCTATATGTATACATATGTTCCCATACCCCCTCCCTCATGCATCTCCCTCCCACCCTCCATATCCCACCCCTCTAGGTGGTCACAAAGCACCGAGCTGATCTCCCCGTGCACTGCAGCTGCTTCCCACTAACTATCTATTTTACATTTGACAGTGTTTATATGTCATTGCTACTCTCTCACTTCATCCCAGCTTACCCTTCCCCCCTCCCCGTGTCCTCAAGTCCCTTCTCTACATCTGTGTCTTTATTCCTGTCCTGTCCCTAGGCTCTTCAGAACCTTTTTTTTTTAAGATTCCATATATATGTGTTAGCATACAGTATTTGTTTTTCTCTTTCTGACTTACTTCACTCTGTATGAGACTCTAGGTCTATCCACCTCACTGCAAATAACTCAATTTTGTTTCTTTTTATGGCTGTGTAATATTCCATTGTATATATGTGCCACATCTTCTTTATCCATTCATCTGTCGATGGACACTTAGGTTGCTTCCATGTCCTGGCTATTGTAAATAGTGCTGCAATGAACATTGTGGTACATGACTCTTTTTGAATTATGGTTTTCTCAGGGTATATGCCCAGTAGTGGGATTGGTATGTGGTTATGGTAGCTCTAGTTTTAGTTTAAGGAACCTCCATACTGTTCTCCATAGTGGCTGTATCAATTTACATTCCCAGTTCTGTGAAAAATGTCATTGGTAGTTTGACAGGGATTGCATTGAATCTGTAGATTGCTTTGGGTAGTATAGTCCTTTTCACAATGTTGAGTCTTCCAATCCAAGAATGTCATATATCTCTTCATCTGTTTGTAACGTCTTTAAATCCTTTCATCAGTGTCTTATAGTTTTCTGCATACAGGTCTTTTGTCTCCTTAGGTAGGTTTATTCCTAGGTATTTTATTCTTTTTGTTGCAGTGGTAAATGGGAGTCTTTCCTTAATTTCTCTTTCATATTTTTCATCATTAGTGTATAGGAATGCAAGAGATTTCTGTGCATTAATTTTGTATCCTGCTACTTTACCAAATTCACTGATTAGCTCTAGTAGTTTTCTGGTAGCATTTTTAGGATTCTCTGTGTATAGTGTCATGTCATCTGCAAACAGTGACAGCTTTATTTCTTCTTTTCCGATTTGGATTCCTTTTATTTCTTTTTCTTCTCTGATTGCTGTGGCTAAAACTTCCAAAACTATGTTGAATAATAGTGGTGAGAGTGGGCAGCCTTGTCTTGTTCCTGATCTTAGAGGAAATTGTTTCAGTTTTTCACCATTGAGAACGATGCTGGCTGTGGGTTTGTCATATATGGCCTTTATTATGTTGAGGTAAGTTCCCTCTATGCCTACTTTCTGGAGAGTATTTATCATAAATGAGTTGGGCTTTCTCAGTGGCCATGGCTCATGGGCCTAGCTGCTCCATGGCATGTGGGATCTTCCTGGACTGGGGCACGAACCCCTGTCCCCTGCATTGGCAGGCAGACTCTCAACCACTGTGCCACCAGGTAAGCCCAGGAGGCTATTCTTCATTGTGGTGCATGGGTTTCTTTCTCTTTGTGGTGGCTTCTCTTGTAGCGGAGCACGGGCTCTAGGCATGCGGGCTTCAGTAGTTGCAGTGCATGGGCTCAGTAGTTATGGTGTGTGGGCTCTGTAGTTGTGGCGCACGGGCTTAGTTGCTCCGTGGCATGTGGGATCTTCCTGGACAAGGGAGCAAACCCGTGTTCCCTGCAGTGGCAGGTGGATCCTTTTTTAAAAATATTTATTTATTTATTTTTGGCTGCGTTGGGTCTTCCTTACTGCATGTGCGCTTTCTCTAAGTTGTGGCGAGCGGGGGCTACTCTTGGTTGCAGTGCACGGGCTTCTCATTGTGGTGTCTTCTCTCATTGCAGTGCACAGGCTCTAGGCATATGGGCTTCAGTAGTTGTGGCACACGGGCTCAGTAGTTGTGGTAATGGGCTCAGGAGTTGTGGCTCATGGGTTCTAGAAAGCAGGGTCAGTAGTTGTGGCGCACGGGCTTAGCTGCTCTGCAGCATGGGGTATCTTCCTGGATCAGGGCTCAGATCCATGTCCCCTGCATTGGCAGGTGGGTTCTTAACCACTGTGCCACCAGGGAAGTCCTGTACTTTTTAAAAACTGAAACTCAGTTAAGATAATTTGGTATTAAATGATCTGGCTTGGGCTTCCCTGGTGGCGCAGTGGTTGGGAGTCCGCCTGCCAATGCAGGGGACATGGGTTCGGGCCCTGGTCTGGGAGGATCCCACATGCCGCGGAGCAACGAAGCCCGTGCGCCACAACTACTGAAGCCTGCGTGCCTACAGCCCACGAGCCGCAGCTGGAGAAAGCCCGCGCGCAGCAACGGGAATGCAATGCAGCCAAAAATAAATAAATAAAATAAATAATAAATTAAAAAAAAAAAAAATGATCTGGCTTGAGTTAAATCCCACATTCTTTGGGCCAAGCCTGGTAGTTTTTCCCACTGTCCGGCTCTGAAGTGTTGCCCCTCCCTCAATGCACCTCTGTACACAGCATACATGTATTTAGTATGGTTTCTGTTGTTGTGATTATTTGAAATAAATGTAACATGTTTACCCAGACATTTCCATTTTTTAGCTTCCATCTGCTATAGGATCTATGTTTTGCTAATACAGAATATTTAGAAGATTTAGTTTAAACACAGGGACTTTTATCTTTGGTTCAGCTCAAATCTTGACTATTTCCTTTATATTTGCAGTCACATACACATTTTTCACATTTCCTTTTTAATGCTTTGCTATGAATTGTTAAACTTAAATCCTGCAGCTAATGCCTAATGGGCCAGGAACAATGTAGCTATTTAGACAGAATTTTGCAAATTAATTGTGAAACTTAAAGAGGAATGGAGACCCCGTGTTGAGTTAAAAAAAAAACCAAACCGACAACTATAATCCTATTCTTGGAACAAGGCTTGAGATAATGATCCCCACAAAGAAGGTAAGCGACGTAAAGAAAAAGCATTTGTATAAAGCATAAAATAAGAAATGAACTTCAAACTTATAAAACCTAGATTTCCCTTGTGGTCCAGTGGGTAAGACTCCACACTCCCAACGCAAAGGGGCCCAGGTTCAATCCCTGGTCGGGGAGCTAGAACCCACGTGACTGCTGCAACTAAGAGTTCGCATGCCGCAACTAAGAAGCCCACATGCTGCAAGTAAGAGTCAGTGTGCCGCAACTAAGACCCGTCGCAGCCAAAATAAATAAATAATAAATAAATTGTTAAAAATTATAAAAACTATTTTGGAAAAATCAGATTATAAACTTCAAGACACAGGAAGAACACATTTAACAGAGATTTTAGCCAAGTAGGAATAACGCAGAACCAGTGTGAGAAATGTAATGGGTCTAGCCACATACAAGCTTTCTGGCCATTTATTTTCTAAGGCAGATATCATTAATTTCACAGTTACTAAGTGCCAGGCAAATTTCCTGTACTTTAAATCATCTTAACCCATTTAACCCCTCACAACAATCCTATAAATTTAGATATAAATGAAGCTAAAATCTCCAGAGAGTTAGAACTATTCTTTTGTGATGAATATCCTTTTCATTTTATACCAAGTAAGAAGATAGAGAATAAAATTCTTGTTCATTTTTTTGGCCGTGGCCTATGGGATCTTACTCCCCGCCAACCAGGTGTCAAACCCGGGCCCGTGGCAGTGAGAGCACCGAGTCTTAACCACTGGACTGCCAGGGAATTCCCAAGAATAAAATTTTAATTGATGAATTTTAAAGAAACTAAGCCTTAGCAAAGCTAATGTGTCCAAGTGTGTGCAGTTATAACAAATGGCATCACTATTTTACTCTGAGTCTGAGTCATGATCACTGTTCTCCCCCACAAATGAGAAAGGTGCTCCCAGTCCTGCCCTTTTCCTTAGAGAACTCAGGTCCTTAACTTCATATCAATAACTTTTAACTGCAAATTATATATGGCTTAGGCCTTTTTCAAAACCTAGAATTTACTTATTGATTAAATAAGATTAGAGTAAGTAAGATTAGAATCCTTATATAAGGGACTACTTTTGGATATTTGTCATGAAGAGGAGATATTTAATTTCAGTAATAGATGTTGATTAATTTCCTTATTACCATAATGACTGTAAACAAATTATGATATTTTAAATTTATTTGGTCTTTTTTTCCCACTTGGAAACCAATAATATTGTACACAAAATTTCCATTTTAATTGTTTTCTTCATTGTGTAACTTATGAAAAATCAGGACATTGAAATGAAGTGATTTTCCAGTTTCTTTTACTGAGTCAACAGTAGCAAATCATTGTTACTCAAGAAATGCTTAGTGTACAGAATGAAACAAAGAAATATCAAATTATATGCTGCTTGTAGAAGCTTAACAACTAGAATATTATATACAAAGATGAATAATAGCTCATATTTGATACATGCTAACGAAGAGCATAAAGAAGAAAATCTTTGGGAATTCTCAGTTAGAGGAAGATCTGAGTACGGTGAGGCAGTTAAAAAGAGCTCTGGGGCTTCCCTGGTGGCTCAGTGGTTGAGAGTCCACCTGCCAATGCAGGGGACACGGGTTCGTGCCCCGGTTTGGGAAGATCCCACATGCTGCGGATTGGCTGGGCCCGTGAGCCATGGCCGCTGAGCCTGCGCGTCCGGAGCCTGTGCTCCGCAATGGGAGAGGCCACTACAGTGAGAGGCCCGCATACCGCAAAAAAAAAAAGAGCTCTGAAAAGGTAGTGGGACATAATTGGGAAAGACAATTCCATAAAGGCATTCCTCAAAGAGAAGGTGATGGCTTAGGCAGAGTTTCAGAGCCCCAGATGTGTGTTCAGATAGAATGCTACCAGGGCCAAAAGTCGAGGGTTTGTGCAGGAATAGCATAGGAGATAAAGGTCCCTGATGATCCAGCATTTACAACTTTTGACTTCAAACATGAATTTTCCTATCAAATGCCTCCAGCTCTCACACTACGGAACTTTTCGAGGGTGGGGCATTTATCTTATCTACCCTGATGTTTTCAGTGCTAACACAGTACTTTGAGTGCCTGACTCAGAAAAGACATTCTGCAAGTATTTGTTGAATGGATGGATGAATGAATGAGTCTCAGATAGATTCAGTGAATTACTCAAGGTCAAACAACTAGAAAGTGAGTTACAGCTGGCACAAACTGTTGCTTTTTACTCTATTCAGATGTGAACTATAAAGTGTTACAGAATCATTATTTTTCCATTCTCCTTGTCTTTTTGGAAATTTTCTTGGATGGACCTTAAGAAGCTTGTATTAGTTAAGGTTCTGCACAGAAACAGAACCAATGGGATATGTGTGTGTAGTTGTATGTGTATGTGTGTATTGAGAGAGAGAGACACACACACACACACACAGAGAGAGAGAGAGAGAGAGAGAGAGAGAGAGAGAGAGAGAGAGGAGAGAGAGAGAGAGAGAGATTGATGATAAGGAATTGGCTCATGCAACTATGGAGGCTGACAAGTCCCAAGGTCTGCAGGGTGACTCAGCACAGTGGGACCCAGAAGAGCCAATGGTGTAGTTCCAGTTCTAGTCCAAAGACCTGAGAACAGGAAGAGCTGATGTTTCAGCTCTAGTTTGAAGACAGGAAAAAGTCAGTGTCCCAGTTTGAAGTCAGTCCAGCAGGAGGAATTCTCCCTTACTTGGGGGAGGGTCAGCTTTTTTTGTTCTACTTAGGCTTTCACCTGATTGGATGAGGCCCACCCACATTAGGGAGGGCAATTCATGTAATGTTTTTAATTTTAAAAAAATTTATTTACTTATTTTTGGCTGCGTTGGGTCTTTGTTGCTGTGCATGGGCTTTCTCTAGTTGCGGCGAGCGGGGGCTACTCTTCCTTGCAGTGTGTGAGCTTCTCATTGCGGTGGCTTCTCTTTGTTGCAGAGCACGGGCTCTAGGGGCGCGGGCTTCAGTAGTTGTGGGCTCTAGAGCGCAGGCTCAGTAGTTGTGGTGCACAGGCTTAGTTGCTCTGAGGCATGTGGGATCTTCCTGGACCAGGGCTCAAAACCACATCCCCTGCATTGGCAGGCGGATTCTTAACCACTGTGCCACCAGGGAAGTCCCCATGTAATGTTAATCTCATCCAGAAACACCCTCACAGACGTGGTCCAGAATAATGTTTGACCAAGTATCTTGGCATCACATGGCTCAGGCAAGTTGACACATAAAATTAACCATCACAGATCTTTACCACTCACAAGTCATGTAGTCAGTTGAATATCCCAAATCTATTCCACTAAAACATCATGGGATGCAGAGCACGGGCTCTAGGGGCGCGGGCTTCAGTAGTTGTGGGCTCTAGAGCGCAGGCTCAGTAGTTGTGGTGCACAGGCTTAGTTGCTCTGAGGCATGTGGGATCTTCCTGGACCAGGGCTCAAAACCACATCCCCTGCATTGGCAGGCGGATTCTTAACCACTGTGCCACCAGGGAAGTCCCCATGTAATGTTAATCTCATCCAGAAACACCCTCACAGACGTGGTCCAGAATAATGTTTGACCAAGTATCTTGGCATCACATGGCTCAGGCAAGTTGACACATAAAATTAACCATCACAGATCTTTACCACTCACAAGTCATGTAGTCAGTTGAATATCCCAAATCTATTCCACTAAAACATCATGGGCTACATATTTAGTTCTCAATGTGTATTTATACAAGTTCCTTTTGTTGAGATAGTACAACATGATGGTGAGGAGCACCTCTGGTTCAAATTCAAGTTATCAGATGTGTGACCTTGACAAGTTACTTCTCTTAGTGTCAGTTTCTTTATCCATTAATTGGGAGTAATAATTGTTCCTCCATCTTAGAGTTGTTGTTATGAGAATTAAATAAAATAAGAGCATAAAATACTGAGTACAGTGCATGGCTCATAGTATTCACTCAATAAATGATGGCTACTGTTTAAGAAAAAATACTAATGCAGGGACTTCCCTGGTGGTCCAGTGGGTAAGACTCCGAGCTCCCAATGCAGAGGGCCTGGGTTCGATCCCTGGTCGGGGAACTAGATCCTGCATGCATGTTGCAACTAACAGTCTGCATGTCGCAACTAAAGGTCCCGCGTGCTGCAGGGAAGATCCCACGTGCTGCAACCAAGACCCAGCGCAGTCAAAAAAAAAAAAAAAAGAGAGAAATACTAATACAAATTTAATGAATGTGGCATACCATTACCACTTGTTTGATTTGATCCCATAAATATTCTTTTAAAATGTCAAGTTACGTTTTTAATTTTAAACACTCAAGTGAAATAATAATTCTTGGCAGGTACCATTCATTTATATTTCTATCTTTAATTCCTAGTGCAACACCTGATACATAGTAAGCACATGATAACAATTTTAAGAATATTTAATATTGTATCAAAAAATATAATTTAGGGTGTTTGAATTCTGTCACCCTAAAAATATAGAAAATTTGAGAATAATTTTTATGCACAAATGCTAATTTGATTTGAAACGAAACATTTGGAGAGGTTATAATAGTAGAAGGCAGGTATTTTCATTTATTTAATATTTGTTAATTATGTTGCCCTATAAACCCGTGAGCCTATAAACAGTTTCCATAAACAACTAAAGATGACATGAACTTTTCATTGACTGAATCAATAAAGTAAATAATTTTTATCACATTTTAAAATCACAGTGGCATAAATATAATGAAAATAATACCTTACATTGAATAATACTTTATACTTTTCAAGTTATTCAAATACACTATCACATTTGATTCTTAAAACAACCTTGAAGAGTGGGTAAGTAGATGTTATTATCCTCATGTCAGGGTCAGGAAACTAGAAATGAGAGATTCAAATTAGTATGTCTAACCACAAGCAGCAAATCAATGACTAAGCTAGAAGCTTTTAACTTAGTATGCTCTCTAATACACCAAACCTCATTAGACTAAATTCCACTCTCCTAAGTAAAAAATATCAGCATGGCCTTCAGTTAAGAAGGGATTTTTCTTCAATACATGTGATTATTAGGCAGTGTTTATCCCATGCTAAAATCTCAAAATTTTATTTTAATACGAATGCAAAGTAGGTTTTCTACATATCACATCAATACCAAAAAACTATAACCACAGTGATGAATTTTATACTCTTGAGTACTATTTAAGGTAGTTTGGGTCACTAAATAACATCATATAATTTAGATGATAGTTTTTCTTATATTAAAGTTAGAGTCTTGGGTTTGACACAACTGTCTTTTTCTATGTTACTATAACATTTTCCCTTTTGATGTGATACTGTTTACTGTGTTGTCTTAAACTCACTCAAAAAAAAAAAACAATCGGACTTCCCTGGGTGGCACAGTGGTTAAGAATCCGCCTGCCACTGCAGGGGACATGGATTTGATCCCTGGTCCGGGAAGATCCCACATGCCGCGGAGCAACTAAGCCCGTGCACCACAATTACTGAGCCTGTGCTCTAGAGCCCGCGCGCCACAACTACTGAAGCCCTCATGCCCTAGAGCCCACGCCACAACTACTGAGCCCACGTGCTGCAACTACTGAAGCCCACACGCCTAGAGGCCGTGCTCCGCAACAAGAGAAGCCACCACAATGAGAAGCCTGCGCACCGCAACGAAGAGTAGCCCCGGATCGCTGCAACTAGAGAAAGCCCACGCACAGCAACGAAGACCAAACGCAGCCAAAAAAATAAATAAATAAAAATAAAATTAAATTAAAATAAATTCTTTTTTTAATAGGAGCGTGGTATGCACTGGAAATAATAGTTTTTGTAATTTGGTGTAAGGGTCATATCCTTAACACCAATTTAAGAGTCAACTTCTTTTTTGTTGAAATTATAATTTTGACAAGATGATAAAATAATTAGAATGACCCCAAGTCTGCCACTCTGATGGTGTAGTTATTTGGTTATCATTGCATAATTTTCTCCTGCTAGTTCATCCCCCAAGTTGCTTTTCCAAAACCCCAACATAAACAGCTACCTGGTAGTTTTGAGTTCGAGGACCATGTCTTTCACATTATATGCCCTCATACACTACCCAGAATCATGCCCTGCATGCAGAAGGTGCTTAATATGTGCTTGAGCAATAAATATATAAATGAAGTTCTTTTGGAAGAGACCTGGGAATACTTCTTTTGTTAGAAGTAAAGATGAATAGATACCACAACGCTGGGACGTCAAGAACGACAGTCCCGTGCAGAAGTGGAGAGAAGCAGCAGACAGCACGGGAAAATGCAGTAGAGGCAGCACAGAAATGAAGCCCAAGGAAATGAAGGCAAACTGGGACCCGGAAACTAAAGACAGGGGCAAGTCAGGGATAGGGATGATGTCATCAGAACAACAACAGAGGAAGATAGTTTTGGCAGCAGCTTTTGAATAGACGTTGAAGAAAAAAAATGAGAGAGAGGGGAAAAAGGAAACGGGAAAAGGAAGTCTGCTCAGCACGCAGGATGACATTGTGGTGGGAGGAGAGCTTCCTGTCACAGCTTGACGTTTGCAACATCTGGTCACCTCTTATAACAAGGAAACTTTAGAAACTGGAGCCTTCTCAAGCAACCAGGTTAGAACATGTACAGATTCCACGGCCGTTAACAGTGCTGCCAGACAGGCACATCCAAAGAAAGAAAAAAATATAGACGGAAGACAATTGTGTCTCTTACACTGAGAACACTCCCACTAGTTTTCCAATGTAAGTATTCATATTTGGAAAAGTATATGCTTTACGTGTTTTGGGAATTTATTAGTTTTGTATTAAAATTAAAGTGTTGAAATTTTCTCTTAATTCAATGATTTCAAATGGCAAAATGTAGCTAAGAAATTTGCAAAGAAAACAGTTGTTTCCAAAGCTAATGATTTTCATGACCCATTTTTCTGTCACACTGTTTAATTTTTGCGAGATTCCATACCTTGCTTCATTTACAGTATTGGCCAGTTTTCCACAATGCAATTGTGCCCTCTAGCGTTTCTTAGTATTTAACGATGGCTACTCTGGAGTTTTAGAAAGTGGTCACAGGTAGAACTGACTTGATGAGTAGGGAAAATAGTTAGGATTTCCACCTTACCATTTGTATCAGTCAGTAAAAGTGTGGCTATGTTATGGTAACAAATAAACCCCCGAATTTCAGTGGCTAAAAACACAATTTTTTTTCCTCATGGAAGGTCCAATGCAGGCTGGCCAGGCCTGTCTACAAGCAGCATCTTGAGAATCCAGGCTTCCTGATCTTGTGAACTCTGCCACCATGTCAACTGCCAGACTCAACAGGACAGGGAAACAGATGGAGCGGGCCCACTGGCTTTCACCTGCTCCATCTTGGAAGGGACACATGTCACCCTGCTACTTTCCACTGGCCAGAACTAGTCCCCAGCCCAATGGCAAGGTGGCCTGGAGGGTGGGAGAGGCAAATGGAGGTTCTGGGAGCACCAATGGCCTCTGATAAAGCTTCTACAAGAGCAGCTGGGGGACTTCCCTGGAGATCCAGTGGTTAAGACTCTGCACTTCCACGGCAGGGGGCGCAGGTTCGATCCTTGCTCAGGGAACTAAGATCTCACATGCCACGTGGCACAGCCAAAAAAAAAAAAAAAAAAAAAAGAGCAGCTGGGAAGGAACATATTAGCATATTAGAAATTCTAGCTGTGTTATTCTGGGAAATATTTTTGATTTGAAGTTTTCCATTAGGAGATTATTCTATCAAAAAGAGAATAACAAGAGCAATTTTGATGTTCACAATTCTTCATTTTTGACACTCAAAATTAAATATCCCCTTTTGTATAACGGCAGAAGTGTAGCAACAGACTTTTATATTACAATACCTGTTCTGATTGACTTTTGTATAAAATAAAATGTCCTTTAATCCTTTATTCTTTGAGAGAACTATCTTCCTTCTCCTGCATCTCTTCCTTGGATGTTTAAGTTATGATTTTTATTGTAATTACTTCTTTCCAACTTTAATTGGATATATTGGAAAGCTGTTCCCCAAACTGTTGTCCTTACTGACATCCCATCTTGGAGACGTATATTGCATTTATTTATGAAATTTTACAAATTTTATCTATTACTAGGAAAAATATATTTAAGGAAACTTTATAGTTATTTGTTAAGTATTGAGCTTGATGGCTCTTCTTTTGATTTTTTTTATTGTGGTAAAATATATATAACCAAAATTTACCACTTTAACCATTTGTAAGTGTCTAGTTCAGAGGCACTAAGTACATTCACTTTGTTGTGCAATCATCACCACTATTTATCTCTGGAACTTTTTCATCATTCTGAACTCACACTGTACCCATTAAAAACTAGCTCCCCATTCCCTCCTACCCCCCAGCCCCTGGCAACCAGCATTCTACTTTCTGTTTCTATGAATTTGACTACTTTGGGTACCTCATATAAGTGGAATCATACAATATTTGTCATTCTGTGTCTGGCTTATTTCACTTAGCATGTTTTCAAGATTCAGCCATGTTGTACCATGTATTAGTACTTCATTCCTTTTTAAGGCTGAATAGTATCTCATTGTATGTTTATACATTTTGTTTATCCATTCATAATGGCTCATCTTTGACAATATCACATTAATTTTGTTTAGTCAGTAAATCATTAATACATCTTTTGAGACTCTTCTATAATTTCTAGCACATCTTGATTAGAGAGACGTAAAACTGTTCAACCCTTGGTCATCTGTGTCCTCTTAGACTGTATATCTGAAATATCTTGCTATTTCTACCTTTTGTTAGGTCTTCTGGCAAGGCTCCACTTTTTAAAGGAAGTTTTCTTCTGGGGATAATCAGCCATAGTGTTTGGCTTCCAGTATGAGCATTTTCCATCATTAAGCTTCTCCTTTTCTACTTCAATATTTAAGAGACAAGTTTTTAAAGTTATCTTAAATATGGAGATGCTGTAGAGTGACAGATACTTCATCTCTGGCTTCATCATATTTCTAGAAGTCTTTGTCATAATTCTAGTTTTATAATTTTAGTGTTAATAATATTATTAACACTCATAGAATAATAATAGCTACTAGGCACTGTTCTGAGTACCTGATACACACAGGACATGATGAGACTGGCTTCTGAAATAGAAAATACAGGAGGAAAAGCAGGGTGGAAAGAGGGAAAATGATAACTCAAGGTTTGGACGTGTTGGCTTTGAGATGCTGGAGGAAAGTCGGTGTCTTGTGTAAGAAAGCAGGCGGGAGATGTGAATTTGTATCAGGACTCAGGAGCACTGCTGGGGCTGGAGGGGGATTTAGGAACGAATAATATGTAGGGAAGAGCTGCAGCTGTGGAACAAATGAGATTTCTAAGGGAGAGAGAGAATGCAGAGGGTCCACTTAGCCCAGCAGCAGCCAGGAGCTGAGCCGGATCGATGAGCAGGAATTAGCCAGGCAGGAAGGGTGATGGTCTGGAGCCTGCATGGCCCCTGGTGGCTCTGTTCTACTTTCCGTCTCCATGAATCTGACTACTTGGGTACTTCATATAAGTGGAATCGTGCATATTTACCATGGGAGCAGGGAGCAGTGGTCGCAGCCAAATCACCCGAGGAGCTTTGCAAAAGTACCCCAGAGCCAGAGATTCTGAGTCACAGGGTCTGAGATAGGCTTCAAAAAAACCAAGTGAGAACACTGTTGTGGAAGAAGACCAGAGGAGGACAGTGTCCTGTAAGCTCAAGGAGGTGAGGCTGCAGGGAGGGGACAATGGTGACAAAGAAGGGAGAGGAACGGGGCACCCACTGGGCCTGACAAACCAGGCTTATCAGGAGCTTCAGTGGGGCAGTTTCCGTAGAGGGATGAGGGGAGAATAATTGTCCTCTGGGACACTGAGAGACACCGGGATCAGAATTACCGGTAGAAAGAGAAGGATTCAAGGCTGGGGGGAGATGCAGATAATGATGAGGTAGAAGGGATGGAAATGGAGGGACTGGGTGCCTGGTAGCTTGGGTTTTCTAAGAGAAGCTGCAGGCACATTCACTGGAGGCCACTGCTGGGTGTGTTAAGCCATGGGGATAACACAGGCTTGAGGCTCAAACTGCAGCTCTGCCATTTCCCCACTCTGAGATCTCTGTGCCTCAGGCTTCTCATCTGTAAAATGGGGATTTAATTTAATTTAATTTAATTTGTTTATTTTAAAATGGGGATTCTAAATACTCTTTTCTGCCCTATAGGATTGCTGTGAAGGTTATGATGAGTTAGTACATGTAATACTCTTAGGACAGCACCTGGAGGACTCAGGTGTGTTCTGTGCTATGGAGTCAGGGGCTGGTGGCTGGGTGTCCTCGGAGGGGATTAGAAAAAGAAACATCCAGAGGAGAGAGGTTGTTTTGGTTTGAAAACCACTGCCCTTTGGTGGAATGAATTTGGGATTGACAGTGTTGACATAAGGACTTTTATCCTGCCTTTGGCACAATATCGCTGTGGTTTGGGTCGGGTCCCTTACCTTCTTTGGGTGGCAGTTTTCTCCTTGGTTAAACGCGTGGACTGCTCTCTGGCACCCCTGGTTCAGGCACGCAGAGTGTGGGATTCCCAGCACAGCCGCGCAGTGCCTTTCGAGGTTCGCGGGTGCCACCCTGTGGTAGAAATGGATAGTGTTGTCAACAGGCTCCGCGAGGCTGAAGACCAAGCGACCCAGCTTTCTAGATGGGTTTTTATTATATACAGAAAAATCTCTCCAGGGACAAGGGACCCTATCCAGGGTGGGAGTGCTCTCTTATTAGCATAAATGGAGCATGAGTTGGACATGGCACAGTAGCCAGAATTTCATTATGGCCATGATGAATAACTTAACACACGTGAATAATTTATAGTGTGCTCAGCCCATTAGAGCAAGAGGGCCAACAACACTAGCTAAAACTTGGAATCTGTTTACTTCAGTGCATTTTTTCGTTGTTGAAACAGTGACCTTGAAAATGACCCCATCTCCATAGTTAGGCCTATCTCACGAGTTTCCCGGTAGAGTTGTAAATCTGCTCTGTGTGTGTCCCGGCATTCTGTCCCGGCATTTGTTGAGCTGAGAGAAGTCACAATCACTCTGCCATGAGCCCCAGCAGCCTTTTCTGTCTCTAAAGGATTTTTAAATGACTGATTAGTAATATTGGAGAACCAGTTGTATGATTCAGAAAGGTTACTGAGACAAAAGTTTCTGGGAATGGCCTTGGCTTATGAATTCCCTGCCATGGGCAGAGAGAGTGTCTGCAACAAAGGCTGTCAGGAAACAAATATAATAAAACGATAATAGACCGGAGGGAGGTTCTCTGTCATTTTGCAAATTTTTGAACCCTGGAAGCACAAGAACCATGCCTCTGGTTTGGGACTGCATATATCTGCTCCCTAGGTTTAATCCCACTTTTTTTTTTTCCCCAGCAAAATTTCAGACTGAAATTTTACCATCCAAAGAGCTAGCTTCAAAAGTTGCTCACGGGACTTCCCTGGTGGCACAGTGGATAAGACTCTGCACTCCCAATGAAGGGGGCCTTGGTTCTATCCCTGGACAGGGAACTAGATTCCACATGCATGATGCAACTAAGGAGCTTGCGTGCCACAACTAATGAGCCCATGTGCTGCAGCTAAGGAGCCCTGGAGCCACAACTAAGGAGCCCGCCTGCCACAACTAAGACCTAGTGCAACCAAATAAATATTTTTTTAAAAATTGCTCAGAATATCTCCTGTTCCTTTATATTGGGTTGGCCAAAAAGTTCGTTCGGGGTTTTCCATACATCGTGAGGAAACAAACAAACTTTTTGGCCAACACAATATTTGGGTCATTTTATTCCCTCTATAAAGAAATTTGTGGATTAAAAACTAGAGCATCCTGGGAGTTCCCTGGTGGCCAAGTGGTTAGGATTCTAAGCTTTCACTGCTGTGGCCTGGGTTCAATCCCTGGTCGGGGAACTGAGATCCTGCAAGTGGTGCGGTATGGCCAAAACAAACAAACAAAACCCCTCACCGCCCCCCCCAAACCGGATAGTATCCAAAAATTGTTACAGGACGATATCAAATCCATCACCCACTTTTGTAGTTCCATACGTCAATCCTGTCAACCTACCCTTTAATTCCTTGTCCCTCAGTCTCAGATCTAACTTCCCAGGCAAATGTAGTACACCCTGAGAAATTTAAACTCCCTACTCCCATCTGTAAAAGGTTAGGATATTTATACTCATTCATATTTCCTTCTCATTTCACAACAAAAGGTGTGCACCCTCCACTCGTGTTCTGGGTCCTATGACCTCTTACCTCCTACCTATACATCAACTATCATCGTCTTCTGTATTTTCAGCTTCTCCTCAGCATATAATCATGTGTAAGTGATTCGCATCTTTAAACAAAGATGCAAACTTGATCCTATTCTTCACTTCAGTTACTGTCTTGGGTCTCTGCTCCTGGTCTGAGCTGACCTTCTTAACAGGGCAGGTATGTTATCTTTCTGCATTTCCACGTATGAGAATAATTCCTCAGACAGTCATAAGGCTTCCAACTCAGGCATGATAGTGAAGCTACTCTGCTAAAATGACCATGGCCAGATTCAGTGGTTGCTTTTCTGAGCCCTCTTACATACTCACATGTAATGATGGCAGAACAACCAGATCCTCACGCTGTGATTTCCTTTCCGGAACAACCTGAGATCATTTTCTCTACTAATTACATGTCTCAAAGGGGGGGATCTGATATTTCTAATGACATTTCATTCATGAAGGTCAGAGGGTCACATGTTAGTTACTGGGCTAGATGTCAAAATATAGAATTCAGCACTGGTTTCCACTCTCTGGTTTACAGTAAATTCTGTACATCATGTGCCCACTTAATATCAAAATGTCTGTCATCTTTCATAAGGATACAAGGACAATAAAAGTTAAAGCACTTATTTAAAAAAACCCATTTCACACCGCTGACCACCTTCATCTTTTAACTCTCTCCTCCTGGCTTCAGTGACACCAGACTCTTCTTTTTCCTCTTTAGAAATTCCTTCTCAGTTTCTTTTTTAGGCTTATGGGTGTGTGTGTGTGTGTGTGCATGCGATGCTTATGATTTATCAACCCCCTACTAAATGCACACATTATCTCATTTAATCCTCAAACAACCTTATACGGTAGGTGTTTTTAATCTCCATTTTATGTGAGGAAGCCAAGACTCAGGTTAAATAACTCTGAGTAACATAATCAAACCCAGGGTCATCTGTCTTGAGGTTAAGTTCTTACCCTCTGATGTTATAGCGCCGCTTCAACTTTAACACACCTGAAGGCCATCACACATGCTATTCTCTTTTACTGCAATGTTCTTACCGCATCTGGTTCCTTCACATACTTCATGCCTCAGCCTAATTGCCATCTCTTCAGAGGAACTTTCCTGATCATCTGATCTGTAGAAGTCTTTCTCTCTTTAGTTTTTCTCCATCACACCATCCTCTATAATTATTTTGTGTTTGTTTGGTTATTGTCTGACTGCCCCCCTAAGAAATAAGGTCATTGAAGTCAAGTCACTTGTCCAGGGTCACCATGAACATTTGCACAGGCTGTGCACTGTATAAGGATGCCTAGTTGAGGTAAGTGAATGGGCTAAAATCTGCCTTTACTTACCCACCAGAAGGGTTGTCTTAAAAAAAATTGTCCACAGATATCATCCAGGCTGGCAGTGGATGTGATTTTGCCTATCTTGTTCAACAGTTTATATCCAGAGCCTAGAACAGTGACTGGTGTGTATTGGACTTTCATAAAATATTTAGTGAATGGAAGGGAGTAATATAGCTGCAGGACTGGTTTATACTAGAAAACAACCAAGGAGTCCTTAATAAATAAAAAGTCTTCCAATGAGTTTCATTATACGTAGAGTAAAATCAAAATTCTTTTTTTTTTTTTTTTTGGCTGTGCCGCGAGGCATGTGGGATATTAGTTGCCCAACCAGGGATTGAACACTTGCCCCCTGCAGTGGAAGTTTGGAGTCTTAACCACTGGATCGCCAGGGAAGTCCCCAAATCAAAATTCTTTGCATGGCCCATTGCATAGCACCCTTCTGATTGTGATGAAAAATTCCAGTAGTTCTAACCTACTTCACAAAAGACAACCTTCCAGGTATCTTTTGATAATCAAATTCATGATAAGTCCAGAGCCCACACATAACAAAAGGAATGCTGTTTCCTGCTATATTTCAACTTGCATGAAGGGATAGTCTGTATTTCTTTTTCTTTATTTCTTTTTTTATTTTTGGCCACACCGCGAGGCATGTGGGTTTTTAGTTCCCTGACTAGGGATGGAACCTGTGCCCCCTGCAGTGAGAGCACAGAGTCTTAACCAGTGGACTGCCAGGAAGTCCCAATATTCTGTATCTTAGAAGTCAGTTGAAGATGCCTTGAACACTTGGATTTTCTCCCTATTATAGGATGGCTTTTGATGGGACTCTTCACCAAAAAACTACCTAGTGACATTAGTTCACTCAGGTCTTGTGATTCCAATCAAATTTCCCTGGGAATGTTTCCTTGTCCATTTTTATTAGAATAGCCACTTACATGGGAATTCTGTACCAATTCTGGAATTTCTTTGACCCTTTCTTTGATAGCTATCTCGAACCACTTGGACCCTCACGGTACGTAATTCCTCCTTAGATGTCCACTTTAGCTTTCTCTTTGCGGATGACCCAGCTCTTTTACTAGATTCATCCTCATCGAATTCCATTCCAGCAGTCACATAACCATCTGCTTCTGTCTGACTTTTTACTGTGTTCTTGCCCTTATCCATTTTTACAAGGGTTGCCCACCAGTGCAGGGGAGACTCTGATCCCAGTGGTAATAGTAATTCAGCAACTGTGGAATCACCTCCCTTCAAGCTCCCTGGGCAGATGAGGTTTTTTTCTGATTCTGAAGGTGACTGGGAATTCATTGCCTGATGACTAACTTCCTCTTTTGTAATGTGATAGGAGGGGAAGCAAGGCAAAAATCTCAACCTCTAAACTCCCTGTGAGGCTTTAATAAGATGTGTTTACAAAGGAACAATTTTAGAACACCAAACCAAGCCAAACAAAATGCCAGGGCCAAAGTTTTCGATTTTTCCTTGTTCATTCATCTGGAAAAGTAAGTGGCAGCCGTGGTGTTTGGTGTGGCCAGGATGGCCTTAGTTAACATCAAGAACATGTGATTTCTCCTAGTCCGTATTTCTAGTTAGTCCTGCTTGAACATACACACGCCTCTTAAATGCTATGCATTTAGAGCTTCAGATCTGGAACAAATGTGATGACCTCCGAGGCCCTCATTAGCTTGCCTACTAACTTTAGGAAATTTGGGCACTGGCCCCCTCTAAGCCTCAACCACAGGAAGTGTGGGGTGGAGAGACCGCTTTCCTACGGCCCGTTACTCAGAATACTTGCTTGAACCAAATGGAAACCATCTGGCCAAGTGGATTTATTGTCATGAGCTAACAACACTGTATATTTTCATGTAGATTTAAAGGGCTCGGTTTCTGAAAAAATTTTTAAAATTGGCACTTTAATCCACTTAAGCCATTTGTTACTTATTTCAGTTTGCGGTAGATATTTTATTTTATATTTTTGGCCGTGCTGCGGGGCTTGTGAGATCTCAGTTCCCCGACCAGGGATTGAACCCGGGCCCTTGACAGTGAAATCACCAAGCTCTAACTGCTGGACCGCCAGGGAATTCCTGAGGTAGATATTGTAGATCAAATTAAAAGTGATCACTTTCCTTTTTAAGTATATTTGGCCCCTCAGTATTGCTGCTTTTCGAAAGTGTGTCTGACAATTCTCAACACAAATAGTAAGATGATGAAAAAAATGCTAAGAAGAAGTAGGCATCTTTCTAATCCCATGAGTAAATTTTCTACCCAAAGTGTTTCTGGCAGAGGATTCCATTTTATATAGTAACAACATTTTAGACAGCCTGGAAACAGCCTAGATTACCTGGTGTAATCATAACTATCAGTTATTAAGCATAGAATGCATGCTCTGCTAAATATATGTGCTAAGTCTTTTACATGAGCTATAGCTCATTTAATCTGTATACTGTGAATACAGGGTAGTTACCAGTTTTATTTTACAGATAAAGAAACTAAAGTTTGGAGGAACAGAGTAAATTGCGTCAGGCAAGATGATGGGTGAAAAGCAGGAAAGTGGGACCTGAACCAAGGTCTGTCTGACTCTAAACTCTGCCTGCCAAGTGCAAGAGCGATATAATTATGTTTATTTTTTCTTGGCTCAGAGCAGCCAGGGCATTAAAATAAATCCTAAACTTGTGAAATAATGACAGTTGCTTTGCAGATATGTTATTTTGTGCAATTATCATGCTTATGTAAGGTGTGTATTATTGTGACCATTTCACAGATATGGAACTGAATCTCAGAGATAATTTATCACACAATTATTGATTGAATCACATGCAAACCCAGATAGGTCCTGGCTCACAAATCTCCTCCTGGGAGTTTCTTAGATGCAGAATCTCAGGGCCCCACCCCCTCCCTCACCTGTTGAATCAGAATCTGCATTTTATGAATTTGGTAAATTTGCAGGATACAAAATTAATGCACAAAAATCTCTTGCATTCCTATACACTAATGATGAAAAATATGAAAGAGAAATTAAGGAAACACTCCCATTTACCACTGCAACAAAAAGAATAAAATACCTAGGAATAAACCTACCTAGGAAGATAAAAGACCTGTATGCAGAAAACTGACACTGATGAAAGAAATTAAAGACAAAACAAACAGGTGGAGAGATATACCATGTTCTTGGACTGGAAGAATCAACATTGTGAAAATGACTATGCCCCCCAAAGCGATCTACAGATTCAATGCAATCCCTATCAAATTACCAATGGCATTTTTTACAGAACTAATATAAAAAAAATTAAGTTTAAAAATTAAAAAAAAAGGAAGAAGTAAACTATCCTTATTTACATGACATGATTCTTTACACAGAAAAGCTTACGTAAATCCAAAAAATAATTCCTAAGACTAATAAGTGAATTCAGCAAGGTCACAGAATATAAGATTAACATAAAAACCCAAATATACTAACAATGATCATGTAGAAGCTGAAATTAAAACAACACAATTTACAATTGCTCAAAAAAATGTATATAAATCTAATAAAACAGAAATGGGACTAATATGATGAAAATCCTGATGAAAGAAATCAAAGATCTAAATAAGTAAGAGATGTACCATTCTCATGGGCTGAAAGACTCAACAAGGATGTCAATTCTTCCAAATTAATACAGTTCCTATCAAAATTCCAGCAAGACTTTTTCTTTGGTAGATAAGTTTATTCTAAAATTCACATGGAAAGGCAAAGGAACTAGAAGAGCTAAAAGAATATTGAAGTTCTATTTCCTGTTATTTTTCTGACTCTATTAAGGAAATTTTATGTCTTGAATCTAGTAATTAAAAAAATTGGGGGCTTCCCTGGTGGTGCAGTGGTTGAGAGACCCAGGTGATTAGTGTGCCCGTTAATGTCTGGAATTAAGATTACATAGAGATTTTGGAAGCTACCTGAGGTGTCCCTCCTCTGCCTCCCCCTGCCCCATTTTTTCTCCTTAATCTGTAAAAATAACCAAAAAAAAAAAAATCTGTTTAGTCGCTATCACTCACCAATACTTCATAAACACGGTCTCATTTAAGCCTCATAACAACTCCACAGTGTCAATACTATCATCCTCACTTACAGGTAAGGAAATTGAGTCTTGGGGAGAACAGAGTGCTAATGTAGGAACCGGAAAAGGTAATATAATTCCTCTCAGGTGAAATTAAGGTTCAAAATGGTATAAAATACTGCTTCTTTTGATTTTCCTTTTAACTAATGTTTAATATAAAAAAGCTGAAAATTGTAGCTATTTGTTGAGTACTCATAATTTACTAAGCACTGCACTAAGTGCCTTACCTTATCTAAATACGTAAAACTATTATATAAATGGAATTTATTCTCTCTGACAAGCAGACAAATATCATGGAAGCATTTGACTTGTTTATCACAAACTAATGGGTTAAAAGAAGGAATGATAACTGTTGATTAACTGTTATCAGCAAGACCATCTGACCATCCGCCAACGACTCAGTCAGGTGTGGGGTTCCCTCCAAGGGACATTTGGAACCATACAGCGGCCCTTTAAGGTTGTCACAATGCATGGGAGGTACAACAGGCATTTAGTGTCTTGGGATGAGGGATGCTAAACGCTCTGTCAAGTACGGATTCCAGCACGACCAAATATCATCCCACCCCAAACGCCACTGGTACTCTCCTTGAGGAATGGAGACCTTTACCACAGTTTTTGTGTTTCTAAAACAAGACTCAACCTTGGAGAGAACTGTACTAATTATTTCCGTTCCCAAAGACGTAACACTTTCCGCTACCAAATCATTGTGACAAACCCACTAGGACACAGATATACTGAGAACCCGGGGGCTGTGAGGCCATCGGAAATGATTTAATGGTCAGAGGGACCACTTGGATATATCTCTTCTCCACCTACCTAGACTTCCACCGCCTCTCTCAGACAGGAAACTTCCGCTTCCTCGCCACCCTGGCTGGTGTTGGAGAATAAGGCACAGCCGGGTCCCACCCATTCCTGGGTAGAGGCGCGACCAGTTTGAGCGTGAGCCTCGGATCTCTCTGAAGCAGGTTTTCCTAGTGGGTGGGGCTACGTGCTTGAGCTCACCCTTCCTGCTTCACTTCCTACTGTAGGAGTTCCTGCCCGAGCCCCAGGCTAAAAGGCGAAGGTCAGGAGCCGGGCCAGGGGCAGCTGAAAGCGATGGATCTCGAGCTGTTTTGCAGGTTGCTCTGGCACCTGGAATGCAGGCGTTTCCAACTGGCCTTTCCTGGCTCCACAGTAGTTTCATCTACCCTTGGATTTGGAGGTGAAACGGGCAGCTATGTATGAGGAAAGCGGTCGGAAGCTGCACTCTACCCTCAGGCCTAAGCCTTTCTCCAGACCTGCTTTTAAGAGAATTTATGTTAACGGCTTGCTTAGCTATTTAAAAAGTGCCACTGTCTTTCCTTCTGTGTTCCTTCCCACTGCGCATGCTCGTCAGTGAGCCTGGGAAAGGAGCTGGGGGGAGGTGGAGCAGGGCTGCACAGAGGGGCCGCTGAACCTTGAGCACGTTCAGTCGCAGTAGTAGCTGCCATGTCCATGAACTGCCTACACTGTTCTCAGCACTTTTATTTACATTATTTTCTTTCCTCAAAACAACTCTGATAGGTCTTGTTCCTGATGTGGAAGGAGAAACTTTGAGACCTTAGTAACTTGTCCAGGGTTACTTAATTATTAGATACAAGAGTTGGAATTCAAATAGTTTTCTGTAGTCCAAAGACATTAAACATTTTAAAATTAAAAGACAAAGCTGGGCTTCCCTGGTGGTGCAGTGGTTAAGAATCCGCCTGCCAATGCTAGGGGACACGGGTTTGAGCCCTGGTCCAGGAAGATCCCACATGCCCCGGAGCAACTAAACCTGTGCGCCACAGCTACTGAGCCTGAGCTCTAGAGACCGCAAGCCACAACTACTGAGCCCGGTTGCCACAGCTACTGAACCTGCAATCTAGAGCCCGTGCTCCACAACAAGAGAAGCCGTGGCAATGAAAAGCCTGCGCACCACAACCAAGAGTAGCCCCCGCTCTCCCGCAACTAGAGAAAAGCCTGCTTGCAACTAGAGAAAGGCCTGCTTGCAGCCCAAAATAAAATAAATAATAAAGAAATAAAATTAAAAAATAAAAAGACAAAGCAATTTCTTCCATGTTTTATGATGCAGATTTATCAACAAAGCACTTTATTTTTGAGTTTATGAGTAGATCCTGTTGACTGAAATAAGAACACATGATGCAAAAGTTGTGAATTAAGTTTTATTCAGGGACCTTACTGAGGACTACAGCTCGGGACACAGGCTCTCAAGTAAGCTCTGAAGAACTTCTCTGAAGAGGTGAGGGAGGAGCCAGGTTATAGATGAATTTTTTTTGCTGGGAAAAACATATAGTCAAGCACAAAAAGATTACTGCTGATCCCAAAGAACAGACATCTCAAATTAATGATTTTAGTGTTTTTCTAAGTATGGGAAGATGCAAGAATCTGGGGTCATTGAAATTTTTCCTTAGATAAGTATCTTATCTAGGGACTGGTATATTCAAAGCACAGAATGCTTTCTGTTTTTCTCCATCCTGAATTCCCCTCAGGATACACTGTCGGTGGCTGACTACAGTGACTAATGGCTTGATCCCTGTAGAACGGAATGGCAAGCAACATTTTTTTCTTTACAATCCAAAGCTGTATTTTGAGAAAAAAAAATACATGGTTTCTGGTAGCTTCCCTAGGAATGTAGGCTGCTCTGTCTCTGGCAAGAATGTGGATCAGGTTCCTAAATTTTCCCAACACTTTCAACTGTGCCATCTGCACGTCTGGGATCTAAAGCATATGTATTTTCCTCCATTCAACAACACAGAAGACTGGCATTTTAGTTATTTGTCACTACGAATTGATTGCAATTCAGCCCTTGCCAGGGTTTGCTTGTGACATCTGATAAGAGAGAGAAAGAGAAAGGAAGAATATGAAAAAAGATTTGTGGGAATTGTGATTATCTGTTCTTCCAGGGTCTCCAAGTTATTGGACTGTATTATCTTAGGTAATCAGAGGATAATGTTCTTGAATCTGTGTGTGTGTGTGTGTGTTTGTGTGAGTGTGTGTGTGTAATCACAGTTCCTTTAAAAATATCCTTATAGGAGTAACAAAACAATGCTGTTAGGCTAATCTGTCATTTTACTAATTTCTAGGGCTGCTTTAATTGCTCTTGCAGAAATGACAGGTGTCCCTTTCTTTTCTCACTGTTTAGGGTCTGTTTCACAAAATTGGATGTTTGAGGGGGGAAGACTTTTTTTTTTTGGCCTCTCCCCATGGCTGGTGAGATCTTAATTCCCCAACCAGGGATCGAACCTGAACCCTCAGCAGTGAAAGCACGGAGTCCTGACCACTGGACCACCGGGGAAATCCCAATGGAGGAAAACTTCCTTTTCAGATACAGAAGGCTGGTTCTTCAGTCAAGGTATACAAATGTCCAGGCTTTTACAGTATATGAATAATTATCCATTATATTATTCAATGTATTTATATAAGGATCCCTTTGAGACATTCCTGCTGGAGTCTAGTTCACCTTTATGGAAGAATTCATGCGCCTTATTCTATTCGGAAGTGAGACTTCATACTAAATATCTTTGCTTTATTGTTTTGGTTCCCAGAAAACTCATTGCCAAATGAGTACTTGACTATATTGCTTAATTAATTCCAGATGCTAAGTATACATATTGTTCCTTAAAAATTACATTAAAAATTTTAATTGTCAGCTTGTGTCTTAATATTTGTAAGTTATCTAAAACATCCTCTCCCACTTAATTTTTTTGGCAATAGGCATAGAATTACCCTATGGATTACTTGCTAACTGCCAAGGGCAAAAATACCTCAAATGGAGAGATCTGGCTTTCACCACCACAACCCAGTGATCAATTTTATAATCAGTAATAGTAGGACAATCAGGCATTATGTGCCTCCTGATGAGATGCAATATGATGTACATATTACCACTTGCCAAATATGTTAACTTGAATGTAAGCAAGTCTGTAGGTCTTACTTCCAGTTCCTAGAAATAGAAGGGATAGAGAAATTAAAAAACATCTTGAAGAAACGAAGTTAAAAATAGAATGTGGGAGATTGTACAATGAAAATAATTGGGGAGATAGAGTCAGTTCTAGATTAAAAGAGATGGGAGAGGGAATTCCCTGGAGGTCCAGTGGTTAGGACTCCGCACTTTCACTGCTGAGGGCCTTGGTTCAATCCCTGGTCAGGGAACTAAGATCCAGCAAGCTGCGCAGCGTGGCCAAAATAAATAAATAATTAATTAAAAGAGATGGGAGAAGGTACCGAAACTAGATGATTATTTTTAGGTATGTAAAGTGCAGCCACTTTGGAAACAGTTAACAAGTTAAATGTAAATTTGCTCTGTGATCCAGCAATTCCTCTCCTGGGTGTCTTCTACCCGAGAGAAAATATATATCCACACAAGGACTTGTATGTCAATGTTCATAGAAGCATTAACAAAAGCCAAAAACTGGAAACAATCTAAATGTCCATCAGCTGATAAGTGGATAAATGAAATGTGATCTATCCATACAATGGAATATTACTCAGCCATAAAAGAAACAAACTATTGATACATGTTATAACATGGGTGAACATCAAAAACCTTACACTAAGGAAAAATGTCTAGATGCATAAGACCACATATGGTATGATTCTATTGATATGAAATGTCCAGAAAAGGCAAATCTAGAGAGACGTTGGGTAGATTAGTCGTTGTCATGGGCCGAGGATGGAAATGAAGATTTACTGCATACTGTCATAACGGAGCTTTTGGGGGTGGAAAAAGTGTTCTAAAACTGGATTGTGGTGATGGTTTGTGCAACTCTGTACATTTACTAAAAATCATTGAAATGTCCACTTATAATGACTTGATTTTACAGTACATAAATTCTACCTCAATAAACGGATTAAGAAAGGACTATGGCAGGGCTTCCCTGGTGGCGCAGTGGTTGAGAGTCCGCCTGCCGATGCAGGGGACGCGGGTTTGTGCCCCGGTCCGGGAGGATCCCACATGCCGCGGAGCGGCTAGGCCCGTGAGCCATGGCCACTGAGCCTGTGCGAACGGAGCCTGTGCTCTGCAACGGGAGAGGCCACAGCAGTGAGAGGCCCGCGTACAGCAAAAAAAAAAAAAAAAGGGCTATGGCAGATGTGATGTTCTGTGAGCCTTGCAGCTTTCCCCTTTCTCCTACTGATACTAACCCTGAGACTGTCCTGGAGGAGAACTGAGGGACTCAGCCAACAGCCAGCACCAACCACTGCACCTGGGAACGAGTCCACCTTGAACTTTTGGGAGCCTGGCCAACCTTCTAGGTGAGTGAGTTCTTCAGGAGTGAGCTCAGGTGAGACCATAGGAGGAAACACTCGGCGGATCCACAGATCATGAGATGTAATAAGTTGTTTTACATTAATTCTATATTTAAATATATACATTTAAATAAAAATATATACTGGTGAAGTGATATGGCAAAAGATTAACAGCTGTATTTAAATGGTGGATATATGGTTATTATGCTGTTTCTATTTTCTGTCTGTTTGAAAAATTTTAAATGAAAAGTTAAAATAGACACATAGGGGAAATCATACCTGGAGAGGGAACTAAGCATTTGGGGTAGATACAAATCCTTCCCTAAATTCATGTCTGCATTTCCACCCACACAATTCTTGAACATATGAGATGGGTCTTGAGTGAGTAGCTGCTGGGGGAGCAGAAGGGATTCTAATTAGAGGAAAGAGCAGATGCAGTGAGATAGAAACAGGAAAGGGTTTGGTTCATTTGGGGCTTATCGCTTCTCTATTCCACAAAAATTATTAGCATCTACTATGTGCTCGGCACTGATAAAGGTACTAGGGATTCAACAGTGAACAAATGAGCTAAAATTCCTGCCTAATCAGTGCTTAAACTATAGTGAAGGAAGACAAATAATAATAAACAAACAAATGAATAGTATATATGGAATATCAAATAATCAGGAGTGGATCCAGGTTTTGTGAAGTTATACAAAGTTGGAGTATTCATTACTCCAGAAAAACCCCGACATCATCCATGAACATAGGAAGTTCTGATGCTGATGCTTCATGAGCTTCATAGTAAATCTGCTCAAGTATCTTTGTGTGAATTTCTCCAGAAGAAGAACCGGGACAGATAAGTGGTGGATGTGGAAAATAATTCCAGGAAATACTGGTAGTGGGTGGGGCCGTGAAACAGAAGAAAATTAAGTTGATAAATGTGGTTACTCCAGCCTGGGGAACTGGGAGATGGTATAGAATGAAGGGCAAGAAGCCTGGGGTATATCTGTGCACCATCTCCTGTCAGTCATGGGTTCAAGCTTGCTCTAGGCAGGCCAGTCAAAATTTCTAAAAGATAGACTTATACGGGATGGTTGGAACTCATACTGTAGCTCCCTCTGCTGTAGTTAGTCTCCAAACTGCAATAAACATTCACCACCTTTCTCACCTGCCACCCATTCTAGATTCCCCTCACCTGTGTCTCATCTTTCTGCTGGTCTAGGTTGTTTGCCTAGTGGGAAATCCAGATCTTTACCTGGAGAGGTCTGAGCCCTTAGCTCCTGTGTTCTTGCCAGGCATGGTTGTTGTATATGGAAACAAGTGGGAGCCTGGTGAATCCCTGAGTTCCAGACATATTCTTCCCTGCCTTGATTATGTAGCAGCAATCTTATTTCCTCATGCTCTCTAAGGTCAACTACCCACACCAGCAGAGTAACTCCACTCTGCTTTCTGATCCACTAGCAGAGAAGCCCCAAATGCAGTCAAAGCTTTAGGTTCAGTGGAACTGTTGCTAGGTTTCCTAGGAGAAGTGTTCCTGTGGTCCAGGAGAGCCTAACATTGCAGGGACAGGAACTACTTCCGCTCTTTGGTTCCAGGACCTGTGTGATCTCCTAACAGAGCCACAGCACCTCTTCATGGCCAGTGCTTCAGAGCAATTTTACCCTTTCAACATGGATTGAGAAGCAATATGCACAGGCAGATAAAAACAGGTTGTTTAAAGGGAGCAAAACATAGGCTTAGACCTCTACGAGTACCAGAAGAAAACAGATCATTGCTGAAACTCCTTGTAGAGAAAATGTGCAGTTAGAGAATTTTATGCTTGGCCAGATTGCTGTTTGTTTGGGAAGATTAAAGGAAGATGTTATTATACATGCAAAAATCCTGGTAAAACACTTGTATTAGAAAGAAATTACTTGGACATATAACTCAGTTCATCAGGAGATAAACCAACATTTAAAATTTAAGAATTAAGATACCATGTACAATGGAATATTACTCAGCCATAAAAAGGAATGAAACTGGGTCATTTGTAGAGATGTGGATGGACCTAGAATCTGTCATACAGAGTGAAGTAAGCCAGAAAGAGAAAAATATCATACATTAAGGCATATATGTGGAATCTAGAAAGATGGTACAGTTGAACGTATTTGTAGGGCAGGAATAGAGACGTAGACATAGAGAACGGACATGTGGACACAGGGTAGGGAGGGGAGGGTGGAATGAACTGGGAGATTAGGTTTGACAAAAATACACTACCATGTGTAAAATAGCTAGTGGGAACCTGCTGTTATAGCACAGGGAGCTCAGCTCAGTGCTCTGTGATGACCTAGATGGGTGGGATGAGGGGGTGGGGTGGAAGATCCAAGAGAGAGGGGATATAGTTATACATGTAGTTGATTCACTTCATTGTACAGTAGAAAGTAACACAACATTGTAAAGCAATTTTACTCCAAAAAAAAAAAAGAAAAAGAAAAAAGATATCTTGGCATATAGAGAACAGACTTGTGATTGCCAAGGGGAGGGGAGGGATGGACTGGAGTTTGGGGTTAGTAGATGCAAACTATTACATATAGAATGGGTGGACGAGGTCCAACTGTATAGCACAGGGAACTGTATTCAATGTCCTGGGATAAACCATAGTGGAAAAGAATATAAAAAAGAATGTATATATATGTATAACTGAGTCACTTTGCTGTACAGCAGAAGTTAACACAACATTGTAAATCAGCTATACTTCAATTTAAAAGAAAGATATCATGGCATAAAAGACTGGTATCAGTTAAACTTAGATTACAGGACCAAATGCAAACTTTATTGAAAAAACTGAAGAAGACCTAAATAAATGGAGAGATAGAGCATATTTAGAGATGGAAAAACTATGTTTTTATTGCTTAATTATTGACTGTTCTGTTGGTGGACACTTAATTTTCTTTCTTATTACAAATCAGACTGAAGTGAATGTTCTTTCATATTTCTTCTTAGGCACATAGGCTAGAGTTTCTCTATATACGTTAAAGTGGAATTTCTGGTTCAGAAGACATTTTTTTTTTTTTTTTTTTTATTTTTTTTTTTTGCGATACACGGGCCTCTCACTGTTGTGGCCTCTCCCATTGCGGAGCACAGGCTCTAGACGCGCAGGCTTAGCGGCCATAGCTCACGGGCCCAGCCGCTCCGTGGCATGTGGGATCTTCCAGGACCGGGGCACGAATCCGTGTCCCCTGCATCGGCAGGCGGACTCTCAACCACTGTGCCACCCGGGAAGCCCAGAAGACATTCTTATATTCAGTTTTACGAGATGTTCCTAAATCACTCTCCAGAGTGGTTGTAGGAATTATACTCCCTCAGGTAGAACATGAGAGTCCTTGTTTCACATTCTTACCAATATTTAGGTCTTTATCATTGTTGAAATTTGCGTGAACAGTAGCAAGGCCCAGCACCATGTCATATGTTCATTGTCTATTTGACTTTCCCTTTCTGCCAATTGCCTGTTCATATCTCCTGTTTGTTTTTATTTTTCTTTTTCTTTTTTTGTGGTCATGCCCCGCAGCTTGTGGGATCTTAGTTCCCTGACCAGGGATTGAACCTGGGTCACAGCAGTGAAAGCGCTGAGTCCTAACCACTGGACCACCAGGGAATTCCCTCTGTTCATTTTTCTATTGGGTTATTTGTCTCTCTCTCTTTTTTTGTTTTTTTTTGCTTTTGATTTGTAGAATTTCTTAATATGTTCTAGATACTAATCATTGGTAAGTTATATGAATTACAGGTATTTCCTTCTCCTACCACTCTATGGTGTCTTTTGATTTTATTTATAACTTTTTGGGAGTTTGTTTTTTTGGGGAGTTTGTTTTGTAGCATTTGAGCCTCGAGGCATCCACTGGAGGGGGTCTCGGTAGAGAAAGACCCAGAGATTTTGATCAGGGTGATGAGTGATACGGGTGGATGTGGGTAGGCTCTCATTCCAGACTGCTGAAATTTAAATCCCACTACCACTTGTGTAACCTTGGGCAAGTTATTAATCTTTTTGTGCCTCATTTTTCTTGTATGTAAAGTGGGAATATTAATAGTACATGGATTATTATAAGGATTAGAGTGTATTAGTTTTCTATTGCTGCATAACAAATTACCACAAATTTAGCAGCTTAAACAACACAAATTTATTATCTTATACTTTCTGTGGGTCAGGAGCTGAGTTAGGAAACTCAGTTCTTCCTCCTGTGTCTCTTTTACTCTCACTTTACTAGCAAACCCACAACAGTTCTGACACCCAGGGGTTTCTTCCCACCAAGCAACTCCATGTGACACTAGCTGGGTATCCTACAATTTAACTTCATTCTGACACTATCTACCTGGGGATAGAGTCAGACCCCACAGGTTAAGGGCTCAGTCCTACAAGACTGCTCCCCTCCCCCTTTGTTTTCGGCCACACCACATGGCTTCGGGGATCTTGTTTCCCCCATGAAGGATTGAACCCAGGCCCTTGGCAGTGAAAGTGCAAAGTCCTAACCACTGGACCACTGGGGAATTCCCTCCCCCACCCCCTTTTAGATGCCAGTGGCAAGTCCAGGTTGTCACCTGTGCTTCTGACCTAAAGGCTATACATTGAAGGTTCTCACGACCCCCTCTCTGGGTTTGATTAATTTGCTACTTGCTGTTGGCCAGCTGGGCAACCTTCTCATATCCTAGAGGCAACCTGCCTTCCCTGCCACGTGGACCTCTCCCCAGCATGGAAGTTTGCTCCTGTGAGATCAGTAGAAGAATCTCTCTCATCCTCTGAATCTCTTCCCAAAGGAAGTGCCCATCTGATTAGGTCAGGCCCACCCAGGAAGATTCCCCTTTTGATTAACTCAGCTGACGAGGGAACTTAATTACAACTGCAAAATCCCTTCTGCCATGTGATGTAATATAATCATGGGAGTAACTACCCCACTATAGTCACAAGTCACATCCACACTCAAGGGGGATGTGTACGATGGGGAGCAGGAATCTTGGGGACCATCTTACAATTCTACTCGTCATAACATTTCTTCTCACTGGTTAACCCACCTTAGGTTTTCTGTCTATTCCATAAACACATTTGTTTTTAGAACTTGAGGAATTTCATATTGGACTTTCCTATTTGTTACCCTCTGGGCCCTTTGGGAAAGGGTTGTCTTGAACAGAATGGAAAGTAATAGTAAGAGTAATTGGGAAGAATCCCCCTGCTGCCCTCGAGAAGTCATGCAGGATCGGGACAAAGCCAAGGAGCCCTGCGCCTTCTTTTCAGGGTGGGACTGACAGCTGAAGCCAATGACACATCTTGTGTCTGACAGTTGGTTGCCCTATTAATTACACAGATGAATAACTTTTCATTAGGTTTCCCCCTTCAAAGTTGAATATGTCTTCATTCTCTTTAGAGTCTTTGGCAAATTAGATTTCTGGGTCATTTTATAAAAATTTAAGTTCGTTATTTTTAATGATGCCTGGAAGAAGGAAGAGAAATCATCATTTATAGAACTTTTAATGGGAAAAGTAATTTCTGTATTCTTTCGGGTGAGCACTTTTGGGCAAAAGCTAGTCACAGAATCCCCATTATTATTACTTCAACTATGAACCTGAGTTCAAAGAAGAAAGATTTGCTGATTTTTGTGTTTGAGATTCATGTACCCGAGGTCCAGGGAGTGTTCAATTTATTATTATACCATAAATTATGCATTAGATTAACATTTTTTAGTGATTCACTTTCTCATTTATTAATTTAATGAACACAATTTTTCAAAGTGAGATTTAATATTGTGAGTAGTAAGGATCAGATAGAACAATTCATCCTGTGTTAAGTGAGAACATTTTCATAACTTAGAGCATTATCCCTCATATAGAGAGATTGAACTAAATGTCAAGCTTCCTGTATTTGCCCAGAGAGCTTATCAGGATGGTTTGTTAAAGAGGAAACATCTTGTGTTTGGCTGAAAGTAGCAATTTAGAAAAAAAACTCAGGAAACTTTTAGGGACTGAACTGGTTCCATGCCTTTAAGAATTTATAAATGAACTAACTGTGGAAATGAAAAGAAGTGGTTGTAAAGATTATTTCTCAACTTGAAAGAATATGAACCAGTGTCATCAAGAACTTAAAAACCAGTTTGGGTGATACATATGGTATATAATAAATAATAAAATTCTGTTCTATCTTTTATTCTAAGTAGCTGTAAGTATAGAACCAACTGCAGATACCATGCCTAGCTCATAGTGAAGCCATGAGTCGCTGGTCTTTATGAAAAACAAAATTCATCAATAAGCTTTAGAAGAAAGAAAACATACTCAACCTTGGACCCTATGATATGATAATATTACCCAATGCACATGTTGAAAATGCAATTTACTAACATTCCATCTTAAAAACAAATCATAGAGGATTCATTTTTGGGGGGATTAAACATAATTTGAATAGATTTCACCTCAACACGTCAATCAGGTGGGATACTTTCAGGTGGAATGATTTTGCTGAAAAAATTTAAAAACTAAGTTATAGTTTAGTTCTAGTTAGTTTAGATTAGTTAGTTTAGTTTAGTTCTAGTTCTTGGTAGTCACAGCTCTGTCAGCTTGCTGCTCACTGCTACCAGATCTTCTCTCTTTTTTTTTATTTTAAAAGATTATTTTTTAAAATAAATTTATTTAGTTTTGGCTACATTGGGTCTTTGTTGCTGTGCGCAGGCTTTCTCTAGTTGCAGCGAGCAGGGGCTACTCTTCCTTGTGGTGTGCGGGCTTCTCATTGCTGTGGCTTCTCTAGGCATGTGGGCTTCAGTAGTTGTGGCACGCAGGCTCAGTAGTTGTTGCTCCGCGGCACGTGGGATCTTCCTGGACCAGGGCTTGAACCCGTGTCCGCTGCATTGGCAGGTGGATTCTTAACCACTGCACTACCAGGGAATCCCCCAGATCTTCTCATTTTTAAAAAGGATTTGATTTATGTGTTTATTGAGAAATGATTGCCACAATAATTTAGTTAACATAAATCACCTCACATAATTACAAATCTTTTTCTTGTGATGAGAACTTTTAATTTTTACACCCTTAGCAATTGTCTTTTTTTAATTGAAGTATAGTTGACACACATTATATTCGTTTCAGCTGTGTAACATCGTGATTTGACATTCATGTACATTATGAGTTGTTCACGATAAGTCCAGTAACCATCTGTCACCACACAGTTATCACAATATTATTGACTATATTCTCTATTCTGTGCATTACATCCCTATGACTTATTTATTTTATAACTAAAAGTTTCTACCTCTTGATCTTCTTATTTCACTCAACCTCCCACCTGCAACTTTCAAATATACAATATTGTTAATTATAGTCACCGTGCTGTACATTACACCCCCAGAACTTATTTGTCTTATAACTGGAAATATGTACCTTTTGACCTCCTTCACGCATTTTGCCCACTGCCCACCTCCTGTCTCTGGCAACCACCATGTCTGTTCTCTGTATCTTTTTTTTTTTTTTTTAAGATTCTACATACACCTGAGATCATATAGTGTTTGTCTCTCTCTGTCTGACTTATTTCACTTAGTATGATGTCCTTAAGTTTCATCCATGTTGTCACAAATGGCAGGATTTACCTCTTTTTTGTTTTAAATTGCTGAATAATATACATATTTCTTCTATTTCTTGCCTATTATAAATAACATTGTAATGAACTTGGGGGTGCAGATATTTTTTTGAGATAGTGATTTTGTTTCCTTTGGATAAATACCGGAAGTGGATTTGCTGGATCATATGGTAGTTCTATTTTTAATTTTTTAAGGAATCTCCATACTGTTTTCTAATTTACATTCCTACCAACAGTGCATAAGGGTTTTCTTCTCCCCACATTGTCCCCAGCACTTATCTCTTGTCATCTTCTAACAGGTGTGAGATGATATCTCTTTATGGTTTGATTTGCATTTCTCTGATGATTAGTGATGTTGAGCATCTTTTCATGTGCCTGTTGGCCATCTGTATGTCTTCTCAGATCTCCTCATTTTTAATAGAAGCAGAAATCTGTGTTTTGTTTTGCATGAGATCTTCTAATTTTTAAATGTTGGCTCAATTTTTATAAAAAGTACCTTTTGCCTCCAAAACCCCCACAAAAACCCTGTGTGTGGCCCACCGGGGAGAGAGAGCTGTGTGGGGCATTGATATTGATGTGAAATAGAAAGAGAATGGATTCAGGGCTGCTGTGCTCAACTACCTGGCCTCTTAGGGAAGCCTCTTCATCTTCTGAACCCCAGCTTCCATTTATACAAGAGGGGATCTGCAGATGTGTGGTTCCCAGAGATGGGGGTAGGGGTGGAGGGAGGAGGAATTGGATAAAGGTGGTCAAAACGTACAAACTTTCAGTTATAAGATAAATAAGTACCAGGGATGTAATGTGCAACATGATGACTGTAGTTATGGTATATTTGAAAGTTGTTAATAGATCCTAAGAGTTCTCATCACAAGAAAAAAATAAAAAACAATTTTTTCTTTTTTTATTGTATCTCTATGAAATGATGAATGTTAACTAAACTTACTGTGGTAATCATTTCACAATATATGTAAGTCAAATCATTATGCTGTACCCCTTAATACAGTGCTGTATGTCAAATATATCTCAATAAAACTGAAAAAAAAAAAGAGAGGGGATCAGATGCCATGTTCTCTAAAGAACCCTCCTCTAAAACTCTTGAAGAATTGCTTTTTCTGTTTTGTACCGGCGACATGCTGTTCAGTCAGCATGTTTCTTGATGAATCTTCTACCTAATACATGAAATTCATGAGTTCCTTGTTTTTTCGTTTATTTTTCTCATGCCCATTATCTTCCACATAGATGTTCTCAGAGCAGGAGCATGCTCTGGACCATCTGTAGCTTATTTGCTCTTTTGTTTTGACATTTTAGGTTTTTCAAGGATTAGTTTCTTCAGGTGTAGTTCAAGAAACTAACATATCTATAAAGAGAATTAGCATAATAATTATTTTCTCTCTCCTCCCCTCCTTTTCATTTTGTGTGGCATTATGTCTCGGGCCATAATACGTAGCAGAAATGAAGCTGAAGTTAGTAGATATTTAGTGAATTTTAGCTTTTCAGGCAGTCATTCTGGTTGATTCGGTTCCAGTTTCTACTTCACCTTTAACAGTGTACAAATTCAAAATATTCTAGAACTAGTTGTAGTAATTACAGTTTTGCAGGTTAGGCCACAAAATATGATTTTTATTAAGACTGATTTCTTAGATTGTTGGAATTATTTCTGTGCCACCTGGGCTTGTTATGCTATCTAAAAGCACTATACCATGTATTATTATTATTTTTAAATTTTATTAGAGTATACTTGATTTACAATGTTGTGTTAAAAAGCATTATACCATTTAAAACAACCACACTCAGGTGTAAGAAAAACAATAAGAAACAGGCAGCCTGATGTAAAATCCTATTCAGCATCTCTAACCTTTTGTCAGTCTCTCTGTTTTACATATTTGCTGTGAAAAGGTATCCTTAGCAACAAAGATCATTGGCTTGTTATGCAAAAGAGACCCCAGACTGTTCTTATAAAGATTCAACTGCTTGACACTGGATTTGCTTTTCCTTCCCAATGATAATAAGCACCCAGATGGCAAGACTGGAGACCTGACAGCAAAAACACATGGGCCACAGCATTTGAATAAAAAGTAGGATGTGCTTTAGGCCATGTGCCCACGTGCCTGAGGGCCTCTCCTTCTCAGCCCTCTCTTCTTGTCTTTCATCAGAGCCTCTTCTAGCAAAGCTGCCCAACAAAGGCAGTCTGGCATTTCATTATGGCACCAGGGAAATCAAAGGGAAGATAAAAAGGCTCATGAAGCATTTAAAAAACTTCATAATGGAAATAGTTGAGTTCCACCTGAAAGCAAATGTATATTTGTCAACATTTTCAATAATGACAATATTGTCATTATTGAAAAAAAGAATAATAACGAGAAAAAGGAATGATGAGCCCCCAAGATGATATTTGGGTGCATTTGAGAAGTAATAACATGGAGGCTGTTTTCTAATTTTTATTCTGAAATTGGTGATTTCTCTAATCAAAGAGAGTTCCCCTGCTTCTACGGTGGTTCTAATTAAGTAGGGGAAAATGTTCAGAAAGAGGGTATTACCTTTGAAATTCCTTTGAGACATTAAATGTCCTTCCCCCTTTGTCCTGAAGGAAACAGCAGCAAATGTCCTGATTTGAGGTGGTGAAAAGAAGCAGGGTCTTCCTGCCTAGAGGCTGCTTTGACACTAGTTAATTTCCTACAGGTCAGAGCTACCTGCTAATTTTGTGAATGAGAAAAGTGGGAGAAGAAGATTGCGATAAAAACAAAACCCTTCCTTTCTTGGCACTCCTGTTTTGGTAGCCGTTTTTGGTCTCTGGGTTGGCACCTACCTGCAGAAAAATTTCCTAGAATTAGCTGTTCACACTTATAGGAGAAACCTCTGCACTGCCCCCCACCCAAAATTGAATTTTTTCCACCTTTTCTTGGCTGCCTGACCATTAAGTGACATTTATAGTTCAGGCAATGCTTTGTGTTTCTGCCCTACTCCTTTCCGGGTGGAATAAGGGCGAGCAGCTTGGGGAATCTCACTCTGAACAAGGCTACCCAGGCCCACAGGGAACTCTGTGTTCCTTCACGAAATGCAGAAATAATGAATTAGCCCAGGTTGTGCAAAGGAGTTTCTCAGACTGTCTCCTCTTGTGGGATTCAGATCTGTTTCATAATCTTCCAGTTTCTGAAAACCCAAGGTGACTTCCAACACAAGGCATCTGGGTGTAATTAAATAATTGTTGGCAATTACTTGCAGAGTCATACACACAGGGAAAATGGGAGACCTTCTGATTGCAGCAGTGTTGCTTACACCTGTGGTTTTTGTTATTTAAACCCAGACACGACTCATTGAGTATCCTTCTTAATAATGAGTCCCCCTTAAGGTACTAACTCAAGCAGTTCTATTATCTTTCTGTCTGAAATGACCAAATTTGCTCTTACCTTAATCAAGTAAGTTATCTTTACAGTCTTTCTCGGGGGAAATCACCCCTTAGAAAAGCATAAACTTCTTTTATGTGGAATAGAATGCATATACTACCCAGAAGATAAGGCGTGTAAAAGCAAAAATGGTTGGCTGTGGACTTGGGACCAGTCTCCCTCAGGCTTGATCCCTCAATAATCAATCAGTCCTTAAGAGGGAGGGTATTTACTTTTAAAATATGTTATTTTGCCTTACATCAAAAGAACATGAGCCCAAGTAAACACAAAGCACAAGAACAAGGGCCTTCAGGTTCAAAGTTAGGATTCCATTAACAGCTAAGTAAACCTGGGGGGAAAAAATCTGATTTTCTCTCTTTCCTAGTAACTACGGTCAGAGATAATCAAGTGCTCCCTTGGCTTAAGACACTAACTTCGGTAAACACATACATGTTATATTTTTCTGTTTCGTTTTTGCATTCCTCTTGCTGTCTCATTGAGGGTTTCTGTGAAATAGTGCAATTCAAATTGCTGCTGTCAATTCCAGTTTTGCCTTCTTTTACTCAGCAGTTGGGGAAAAAAAGTGCAATTTAAGTAACTGAGATATTTATTTAAAGTGAAAGATAGAGGGACTTCCCTGGTGGTCCAGTGGTTAAGATGCCACGCTCCCAACGCAGGGGTCGCAGGTTCTATCCCTGGTCAGGGAACTAGATTCCGCATGCCGCAACGAAGATCCCGCATGCTGCAACTAAGACCTGGTGCAGCCAAATAAACAAATAAATATTTAAAAAATAAATAAATAAAGTGAAAGATAATGAAGACTGAGGATCCTGCTCTAAATTGCTTGTAGTCTCCGTCGCCTTTATGATAGATGGTTCCTACTTACTTGCTGGATTGTGCTCTGTGAACCAGAGGATTTCCTGTAATGATGTAGAAGTCGTTTCAGGACCCTATCTTGGTCGCTATGTTCGAAAAAATAGTTCACCAACCCAGAAAGGCCAAGGGCAGTGATTTTGGCAGAGAGCAAGTTCCTCAGAAGGAGCACTAGGTGGCGGTGCTGCGCCGTAAGTGCTAGAAGGCCGAGGCCCGCTGCACTTCAGGGCTGCTAGGATTTCTGTGGAGAGAAAGAACCCTGATCACTGATGTTTGTGCCCCAGAGCGATCAGATTAACCCAAGCAGAGGTGGTCCTTACAGGATATATATCTGGAAAAGGAATTTTCTGTTAAGTTTTCGTTAAGGCTGTGATTTGTTATATCAACAAACCATGGGACTTCCCTGGTGGTCCAGTGATTGAGACTTTGCCTTCCAATGCAGGGGGTACAGGTTTGATCCCTGGTCGGGGAGCTAAGATCCTGCATGGCTCCCGGCCAAAAAACCCAAACATAAAACAGAAACAATACTGTAACAATGAGTCAATAAAGACTTTAAAGACGGTCCACACTGAAAAAAAAAAAAACTTTATTAAAAAAAACATTGTTTCACAGTCTAAAGGCTGGGGTGTTTTGTTTTGAAAAATTGGGAAGGAAATATAAGGGCAAAATTCAGAGTCTGTCAAGATTATAAGTAAAATTTTACATTTTTTCTTTATTTATTTTAAAAATTGAAGTACAGTTAATTTACAATGTTGTGTTAGTTTCAAGTGTACAGCAAAGTGACTCATATATATATATTTTTTTCCACTATAGGTTATTATAAGATATTTAGTATAGTTCCCTGTGCTATACAGTAGGTCCTTGTTGTTTACCTATTTTATATATAGTAGTGTGTATATGTTAATCCTAAACTCCTAATTTATCTCTCCCCACCCCTACATTTTACATTAATTTATGTTTTCCATTGGATGATTAAAATTTTCCTGAGGCTGAAGGCTTTTGATGGCTTACTGGAAAAATAAAGAGCTGGTGGTGGGAGTGGCACTGTGGGCTCTGAAGGAGGAGCGAGAAGGTATCTGGTGAGGCATCTACTTGTCCGGCCTGTTCTCAGCTGCAACAGAAGAAATCAGGACTGGAGACCACAAAGCTCCCTTCAGATTCTAACGGTCTATGATTATCTGATTTTAAGCCGTTGCAAAGTATGAGCTCCTGAAAGCCATTTAATTTGATTCCAGTTTACTGTAAAGGCATGTGAATGTTTATAATACGGTATATATGTGAATACTACTCTTGTTGAATGTCAGAAGGGATATGCATTCCTGGAATTCCAAGATATGGAAGGAAAACTTTGAAGTTTTGGTTGAGGAGGTAATGGAATTGTCTATAATGATATTAGCTCAGTGCTTTATTTTTGCTCTAAATGTTTTGGAAACTGCTGGCCTTCTATTTGCTACATGTAAAATTACATTAGGAAGTCAGACAGAGAAAGACAAGGACTGTATGTTTTCACCCATATGTGGAATCTAAAAAAGCTGAACTCAAAGGAGTAGGGAGTTGGAATGGTGGTTGCCAGGGCCTGGTGAGGGGGGAACAGGAAGATGTTGGTCAAAGGGTACAAACTTCCAGCTGTAAGATGAAGACGTTCTGGGGATATGATGTACAGCATGGTGACTATAATTACAATATTGTATCATATACTTGAAAGTTGTTAAGAGAGTAGATCTTAAAACTTATCACCACACACACAAGTTAGTTATGTGAGGGAATGGAGATGTTAATTAACTTTATTGTGGTAATTATTTTACAATATGTACTTGTATCAGATCATCACATTGTACACCTTAAACTTACATATATTATATGTCAATAGTATTTCAATAAAGCTGAAAAAATACCCCAAATCACATTAGAATTTTTGAATCATAAGTCTGACATTACAGAATTATACAAGTTTTTCTTCTAGGGACATGATATATTTTACACATATATATTCTGTTTAAATTAACTTACTAATTTTCTTTTAAATAATTTGTTTATTTATTGAGGGAACCAGTAATGGGCTCTGCCTTCAAGGAGACTACATTTTTCTGGTCAGACAGTGAGTTGGGCAAGCAATTCCAATAATGTGTGGTAACTGAGCTAAGTGGAGAAATACAAGATTCTCTGAGAGAACATAGCAGTAGCTATGAAAATTACTATCTGTAGACACTTCACAGGAAAAACTGATTGTTAGATTAGATTGTATGGAAATTTTTATAGAAAAAGAATAATCCTTTAACAGAGGAAACAGAAAAAGACATAAAAACTGAATGTTAGATTAGATTGTATAGGGATATTTATTCAAAAAAATAATCCTTTAACAGAGCAAACAGAAAAAAACATTGTGTGTCTGTGTTAAATGCTGCTTTTCTTTATGGAAACCTGGAAACATGTAAAATTCTTTGACCACTTTGATCATAGATGCCATAGAAAAGCTAATACTAAACACTAAATAATATTAAATATGAAGGGAAATACTAAGGGAATATTTTTCTCTTAGTTTTCAAGTCACATAGACAGTTGAATCTGAAAAAAAAACTTTAAATATCAATAGGCTTTCTATTCTCTGTGAAACTTCTTTTTTCCTCTTGTTATTATTCATATCCTTCCTCTAAGAGAATGATGAATTCCTAATTAGAACTGCATAGTTACCCTAAATTTGAAATTAAAAGGCAACAATTTGCATTTGCAATACAGATCATTTCAGGTTAATGGCAACTTTTGCTAATGCAAGAAATACACTGAAGTTGCTCATTCATACTGTGAACAAAACAAGGGAGAAAATATTCATAGAACCAGTGATTCATAGTTATTTTTGTTGGGGTGAAAAACCATCTCTTGAGAAGGACAACGGTTCAATGAACAAATGCCATGGTGCATTGGATGACACAGACAAGGCTCGTAGCTGAATGGAGGAGGACAAAAGTTTTTTTACAAGGACGGTTTTGATGCAATTGGAATATTACATTTATAATGCCCTACTCCTTGTTGATGAGTAATCTGATTTCAGTGATGACCCTTTGCTTGAGATACATATATTCTGGCAATTGACTCCTCTTTCCACCCCCAAAATAGAATGTTTGAAATTGTCCTTTATTAATATTTTCAATATTATTTCCACAACTTGGGCTCCTTCTAAGTGCTACATCCAGTTCTTACAACCAGAATGTTTTGTGAACCCTTCTCTCAGGGAAAATTTTCAGGGTGATCCTCCTGAATCAGAAAATGTTAGGGGTGGACATGGTTTTAAAGATTGTCTATCTAATCCCTTATTTTACAGATGAAAAATTAAATCTTGAGGAGTTTAGTTACGTATTTGATAGGTTGTGGAGCTCCAACTAGAACTCAGAGAGGAGAAACCAGGTGAGAATTTGTATGTATGAAGAA
Source organism: Neophocaena asiaeorientalis asiaeorientalis (assembly GCF_003031525.2). Lineage (NCBI taxonomy): Eukaryota > Metazoa > Chordata > Mammalia > Artiodactyla > Phocoenidae > Neophocaena > Neophocaena asiaeorientalis. The sequence continues at coordinate 5,196,283 of NW_020174563.1, forward strand.
TCTACTGTGGTAGCTGTGGACCCATCTTATTTAACTTTAATCCTTACCATAATCTTACGTCACGGGCAAATCCATTTTTTTCTTTTTTTTTTTTGGCCGTGCCACTCAGTTTGTGGGATCTCAGTTCCCCAACCAGAGATTGAACCCAGGCCAGAGCAGTGAAAGCACAGAATCCTTACCCCTGGACCACCAGGGAACTCCCGGTGAATCCTTATTTTTAGACAAAGAGGTTAAGGCTAGAAAAGTAAGGGATACTAGTCCAAATCCAAGTTTGCTGGCTTTTCACTCACTCACTCATCCGCTTAAAAAATATTGAGAGGCGGTCTGTGCCAGGCGCCAGGCTGGGGACACAAAGGTGTGCAAACAGAGGTGGATTCTGGTCTTTAGTCGTTTATGGTTTGGCTGCAGAGACAGACACTAATTAAACAATCACACAAAAAAGATGTAAGATTACACTGACGAGGGCTGTGAAGGACACGACGGGTCATTTGTGCCACATCCTGATGTGAAAGCAGCAGTTTCCCATGAAGGTGGTCCTCGCAGAGGCTTGCCCAGCCTGATGCCAGCCTCTTGGAGAGCCAGCTTGGGGGAGAGGCTGGATGGGTTGGTGGGAGGAGAACAGAGGGACAACGTGCTGCCCTTTGACTAATTTCTCTGGGGTCTCCTGGTCTTGCTTTCACATGGCTTCCTCTACTGATTTTTCTGTCATAGTTTGAACAATAACCCTGTCAATATATTTTTCTTGAAAACATGATAGACAAGACTTTGCTCTGTGAAATTGTGCTCAGGAGGGTGACAGCTTGCTTTGCTCTCTCCCAGTCACACGTCTGAGTCTTGGTAACACTCCATGGAAATTGTGACATTGACAGTGACTTCTCCTTACTATGAAGTACGATTCTAAAAGGTTAAGTTGGCCTACTTATCTATGGGTGAATGTCCGTCTATCCATCCGTCCATTCATCCATCCATCTTTCCATCCATTCATTTTTCCATCTTTCCATTCTTTTACCCATTTTTTTAAGTGGTTTTTCCCTCTTTCTGGCACAATTGCATCCTAAGGAATTTTTGTCATTGGGTATGATAACTCCATCAAATTTTGTTTGCTTATAAGACAAATCAAAGAGAATATGGAGAATGAAATGACTTTGTTTTGACAAAATGGTGGAATCCTGAATGAGTGTTGTCATTTTTATTTTCACTGCTGTCATCATAAAGTCTGTGCAACACAATTTTTTTCTCTTTTGGTGATATCGTTCTAGATATATTTCCTTGCAAATATGTGCATGTGCTTACTCATTTCATGAAAATGAAATCACATCCTATAAACATTTTTGTGGCCCTTTTCCCTCTTAGCAATATACCATGAATATTTTAAGTTCAAATTAATAAAGCTCTTCATAATAATTTCAATGGCTGCATGGCATCCCATTGTCAGAATGTGCCATAATTTATTTATTGAATCTCCTGTTGTTAGGGACAGTTTGGAATTTCTCCATTCTCATAAACATTGCTGCCATGAACATTCTTGCACGTTTAACTTTGTGCTGTTGTCAACAAATTTCTTTCTGATAGATTTCTGTATTAAATTCTGATAGAATTGCTATATTAAGGGCTTTTGATACATGCTGCCAAATTCTCATTTTTCATGAGTTTCTCTCAATTTATAATCCCCCTCTAACAAAGCATGAGATGTCTGTCTCTCCAATGATTCCCCGCCATAGTAACACTAAGCAATGGCAGTGAGCATTTTTAACTATTGAAAACTTTTCCATGTATTATTGACTAGTTGCTTTTCTTGTTTTGCGAACTGTCTGTTCTATATCCTTTGGCCAATTTTGTCCTGAGCTGTTTATTTTTTGGTAAGGTCTCTTTATATAGAAATGACATTTTCCCAGTTTATTATTTATATTTTGACTTTGATAATGATGTTTTTGAGTTACAAAATCATTTGAGATAGTCAAATTTATTTACTTTTTCCTTTGTGGTTATTGCATCTGCTGTTAAGGAAAGACTTCCAAGTTTATATAGTTATTCTACATTTTTTTTTTTTTTTTTTTTTTTTTTGCTGCATCACATGGCTTGTGGGATCTCAGTTCCCCAACCAGGGATTGAACCCAGGCCGCGGCAGTGAAAGCCCCGAATCCTAACCACTGGACCACCAGGGAACTCCCTAGTTATTCTACATTTTGTTCTAATAATTTATTTTAAAATATTTTTATATGACTGGAACCTATTTTGGAATATGGTGTGTATTAGGAATATAATCTTTCATTCTAAAATAGTTAGTAGGTTGTTAAAGAACCATTAATGGACTATTTTATTATTTCCTCTGACTTGAAATTTTATCTTTATCATATACATAGATTTCCAATTCACATAGTGTGGCTTATCTCTCTTTTATTCAGGCTTAAATAATTATGCCCTCACTAAAGTTTTGAGCTTATTAGTATAGCTCTTCTGCATTTTTTGCTAAGACTATTCTTAGGTATTTTATAATTTTTATTATTAGTTATTAGTTACTTTTAGTGCGATAGTTTCCATTTTATTTTCTACCGCTTATTGTTAGGACATAGGAAAGCTATTAATTCTTGTATACACATTAATTTGTGTTACCAAGTGCAAACTCGAATAATGTGTATATGATAAATTTTAAACTGTTAGCTAATATTTTAAATTGAAGCACACTGGAATCTTTTATGAATGGATTTTTTTTTGGATTTACTAGATATATATTTAATAGGAAGAAAATTTGCTTTGAAAGATGAAATTGTTGCTGAACATCCATATCATAAGGAATAGCAACATTTATTTTAAAGGCAGACAGCTTTTTTCTTTAGGAATAATCTTAGTGAGTTTTTGGTCATGGAAGTCTTAGATTGGCAGAGGGTGAAGAAAGGAAAATAAAGGGGACTTCCCTTGCATTCCAGTGGTTAGGGCTCTGCACTTCCACTGCAGGGGGCATGGGTTCAATCCCTGCTTGGGGAACTAAGATCCCACAAGCCCTGAGGCAAGGCCAAAAAAAGAAAAGAAAAAGGAAGCTGTTCTGTTTAGTAAAATAACAGGAACATTCCTAAATTCCTGTGCCATCTGAAGAGGCAGGGGTATGGGGAACCCCAAGGATGAGAATAGAAGAAACTATGAGGAGTAATGACCTCAGTGGGGGGAGGAGTACCACGAAAATAGAACTGCTAAAAAATTCCTTGTAAGGGGATTGTTCCTTGTAAAGAACAGTGATATTTATTAATAAATTATAAGTTGATTCCTGTTCTGAACCCTGTTGTGTTCTGTTCTAGAATAGAGTATATTCACACAAAATTTGAGATGTAGTAAGGTCAACAGATCAGCAAACGACTGCCACTGAAAAGATAGTTTATTGCTCACAGTTCCGGAGAGAAGTGGGCATGCTATACCACCTGGGGTCACATGAGGAAGCACCAGGGTTGGTCATGAAGAAGAAGAAGGGGGAGGAAGTGTGGGTAAGCACTGATTGTGGTTTATTTGGAAAGAAGCAATTAAGGAGGGGTAAGCAGGCTTAGATTGCTAGTTTGCATAACTTTAGAGGCTCTAGAATACAGAGGCGGTTCCTAGATGTCTGGGGTGATTGGGGCAGGTGGATAATGGCTAAGGATCTGAGAGCCCTATAAAAAGGTGATTGGGAGTGTGGACTCTGTATTGGCTGGTGTGTATTTGAAAGGCATGTCCCCAAACAGAGGACTCCTCTTGAGGGAGCAGGGGTGTTGAAGGAGGCAGAAAGTCAAGACAAGGGCACTCAAACATAAAGAAGAACAAGGTATGTCCAGCACATGTACATAGGGCAAATATTAAAGCACTGAGTTTACAGAAGCTATAAACATGCTTAATATTGATATGTAATCCTTCTCAGTTTTTTAAACTTTCAGTAAAGTTCTGTTATATGCAACTGTCTTATATTAATGGTACTTTGGGGAATACAGGAAACAGGGTTATTTTCCATGTTGCAGGTGTTGGTACAGAGAGTGAATAGAGAAGGAAATCAAAGTAGGAGGTGATCAAGAGAAACATAAGCGCTCCCACCAAGAATTCTCAGAAATACTGAGGAGGGCTATGTGGATAGAGGCTCAAGTCAACTTACTTGGAAAATAAATGCTTCAGGGGACTTCCCTGGTGGTCCAGTGGTTAAGACTCCATACTCTCAATGCAGGGGACACAGATTCAATTTCTGCTCGGGGAACTAAGATCCCGCGTCCTGCATGACACATGGCGCGACCTAAAAAAAAAAAAAAAAAAGCTTCAGGAAGGCTGGAGGAGGTGGAAACAGTCAACAGCAGCCCTTTGGGTTATGATGGTAGGAATTATAAATTCTGGAGGCTTTAGGGAATGGTTTGAGGGCTGGTCTGTTCCTAGAGAAGGGCTCTCTTACAAAAGTGATTCTTGGGGCTTTTAAGAGTCATGGTAATGAATTTTGGGAATCTGATGAAACCGATACATTTTCTCTCCATAAAAATGTACAATATTTTATATACCATGTCAGGAGCTTTACAGAAGCCCTAGAGCCCATCTGTAGATGCTGGTCCATGAACCTGGGGAAAATACCTCCCAATATTAAAGTCATAGTAAAAGACGTGAACACTAAATGGTCTCCTTAAATTGGTCACAACACCTATAGTCCAATTATGCATCTTTGATACTCCCACATGTTAAATGAAAAACTACTTTTTCTTTAATCAAGGTTGGTTCCTTACCTATAATGTAGTGTAAAGTCAGGTTGACTTAGAATGACAGAGGTGTGACTTTTATCATAAATGCCAGGACAGTTTTCTAGTATTTATTATTAAGACTTAAGATTTTTCTCTATAGGCAATGAAGTTAAGGACTCATTTTCATACCCTTGTTTCTATCTAAGAGTATGGATAACACCAGAAAATCTAATTCTTTTTGGTTCTGAGTAGAAGAAGAGAAATATGATTATCAAAAGAGATTTTATCTTCAAATTATTGAAAGTTTTCTGAATAGTTCAAAGGAGAAATAAAGATCACATAATGGCATAATGAAAGCCTGCTTGACATTTTTCTTAAAATTTTAATGAGGTAATTTGATAACTTATAGCTGTTTAATACCTGCCTCGGGACCACGAATTAGAAGTAATTTCACTGGTAAAATGATACCTAGAGGGAATAAAACAAAGCCATCTATAAGGCTTTCATAAGACATATTTCAGGAGCCTACATTTATCAACTTATCTATCTTAAGTTGCAGTAAGAAGGTGTTGTATAATAAAGAATTTGTCTGGTCTTTGCCCTAGGTTCCTGGGGTGGAGATTTTAGGCCCTTGGAATTTTCCCAGTGATAGAGGTAACTATTATTCTTAGGGCACCCCTCAGACCACACTTAAGTTTATGCTAATAAGGTGACTCACGGGGCACCGTAGATGGCTTCAGGGTGGGGGCTGGCCTTGCTGGAAAGGCCAACCATGTGATTAGAGGGATGCAGCTCTGAGCCAGGTGATAGCAGCCCAGCCTCTGGCAGTGGGGAGAGCAGCCAGAGATTGAATTCAATCACACTGCCAATGACTTGATCAATCACACCTACCTAATGAAACCCTAATAAGAAAGCTAGACACCAAGTTCGGTCAGCTTCTCAGTTGGTGAACATATTGATATGCCAAGGGGGTCCTATGTCCTGATTCCACAAGGAGAGGACGTGGAAGTTTCATATTTGTGAACTTCCTAGATCTCATCCTAAAGGTTTCTTCTTCTGTCTGGTCGTGGTCTACATCCTTATAATAAAAACCACAATCATAAATATAGAGCTTTCCCGAGTCTTATGAGTCTTTCTATTAAATTATCAAACCTGAAGGGAGTAGAGGGAACCTCCGAATTTTTAGCCAGTTGGACAGAAGCCTGGGAACTCCAGGTCTTGCATCTCAAGTGAGGGGGTTCCTGTGGAGGTTTGCCCTCTCAACCCATGAAGTCTGTGCTAACTCTGGGTAGTTGGGTAGTTAGCATCTAAATTGCAGAAGGAGTTTCGGTGGACATGAGCAGAACTCCCTTCAGTAAGGTAGTTGGACATTGGAACTGGCTACACACTGAATAGGTCTGATATCTCCTAGAACCTCTGGAGGATGCACAGCCCTGCCAACACCTTGATCTTGGTCTTCTAGCCTCCAGAACTGTGAGGGAGTGAATTCTATTGTTTGAAGCAAAAATAAAAATTAGCTTTTTTTTAAAAAATAGATCTTTATTGGAGTCTAATTGCTTCACAATACTGTGTTAGTTTCTGTTGCACAGCAAAGCAAATCAGCCCTATGCATACACATGTCCCCATATCCCCTCCCTCTTGACCTCCCTCCATTGCAGCACTATTTACAATAGTCAGGACATGGAAGCAACCTAAGTGTCCATCGACAGATGAATGGATAAAGAAGATGTGGCACATATATACAATGGAATATTACTCAGCCATAAAAAGAAACGAAATTGAAAAAATTAGCTTTTATACAGTAGTTTATGTTGAGATGGTGCCAACTGGGACTTTCAAATTTTACCGCATTGGATTAGGGAACCAACAATTACCCCTTGTTATCCTGTTTAACTCTTTTTTTTTTTTTTTTTGGCCACGCTGTGCAGCATGTGGGATCTTAGTTTCCCGACCAGGGATAGAACCTGCGACCCCTGAAGTGGAAGCGTGGAGTCTTAACCACTGGATTGCCAGGGAAGTCCCCTGTTTAACTATTAAACAATAATCCCATGAGATCGGTGTGGGGAATGAAGAAAATGGATTTCAAAGAGGTTAAGTAACTTGTCTGAGACCAATTACAGAGAACATAATGGATCTGGAATTCGACTATAAACCTGTCAGACCTCCTCAAACCCAAGGAAGCTTTGTTACTGTACATACCATGGTCAACATGGAACAATAGTGGTTTCTCTGTTAGAACTTTATAACTGTAGTGACACGAAAGGCTGAATCAAGGTTCCCTCCACTTTAATTTTTTTGTCAAAACTTTTAACTCATTATATCAGTGGAACATTGTTACTTTTGGCAAAGGGTGATACAGTCAAAATAAAAATAATCTTGATAAAAAATAACCTTAGAGTTTCTTTTACAGAGACAATAGATTAGCAAGAAAAGTCTCCGAACACTGAGGCAAGGGTCTGTGCATGTACCACTGTCCCATCAGAGAGGATGAGCTAGTTGGAAAAATTAGTGTTTCAGTGATAGCCGAGGATAGAGTTAACCATTGGTGAAAAGGGTCCCAGTGTCCTGCCTCCCGTCCCTGCACTGTGTGTGTGTGTGTGTGTGTGTGTGTGTCTGAACATGTGTGTGTGATGACATTATACTCCAGGTAGGCTAGGAGTCTGTGAGTGCTTCCCTTCCCAACTAAGGCCTGAGGAGAAATCCAAGCTTTACAGAGAATCCCCTCTCAAAGTATGGTTTGGCAGTGGCAAATTCCCAGAGGGGAGGTCTGGGCAGAGGGCCTGAGGCTGTCCCCTGAGTCACCTGTGGACCTCGAGGAGTGCAGGAGAGCATTAGAAAGGTCCCTATGTGCTCAAGAGTAGAGTAGTATTGGCTGAGAGAAGGCTGATGGGCTAGAAGTGGTCTCCAGTCATGAATGCAGGGAGGTCATGATGCAGGGAAGCAGTCAACAGATGTTACATGGACCATGTGAATGAGGAACCACCAAGGACCCAGGAAGATGAGTTACATCTCTGTGGATGCTCATGGAGGACAGAGAAACATCAAGAACCAGACACCTCATCTGTGGAAGCACAGGCACTTTCATAAATTCCCCAGCATTTTTGCCCTTGGGTAAAGAGTGGAACAGTGGGTCCCTGGATTTTACTTGGAAAAAAAATTCCTGAACTGACTAAAAACATGGAATGACTGACTGAGTAATCATTCATTTGACTGAGTTTACCTAGAAATTATTAGATAAAATTTTCTGCTGTTGGGTAGTAATAGAAGCTCAGGTAAGAAATTAAATTCAGTTATAGGAAAATAAAATACAGTTTTGCATATATGAGTTTATGGCTGTAAATATTCATTCTCCTCTATGCAATAATACAAACCAAATTAGAGTGTTTCCCACCTGCCCCCATGTTTTTCCATAATTTTTCATCAATTTCTCTCTTATTTCCTCCCACGCAGGCTGGATTGCTAGGCTACCCCTGTCAGCTTTCTCAGATTTAGAGGCCAGGAGCACCAGGGGACTTGGAAGATGTCAGGTTGTTAGTTATTATTGTAATAACTGTTTGGTTAAATTAAAGCTCTATGAATTTGTATACTGAAAAATTTCAGATGATTCCTATTTATTTTAGCTCTGTTCCTTTTGCAATAAAAGACTTCTATTTAATTATTAATTTGGCTGTTATTTCTGGCAATTCTTGGCTATAAATAAATGTTTTAAAAATCTTATCCACAAACCACTAAGGATTTTTTTCCTGGTGGTAGAGCTGTTATATATGAAATTTTGACTCTGTAAGTAGTGTGTAACCATGAATAAATACTATCAATGTAAATTAAATTTAAATGATAGTTTCTTCATGATTTTGGAAGGACTGGGGACAAAGAATACAATTTAGACACAACTTAAAATGTCTTATTGTGACTCAGTGACAAGAAGTCACTATTAGAGATTGTGCTGGTTAGTTTTATGTGTCAACTTGGCTAGGCTACGGTAGCCAGTTACCAATCAAACACTAAGTCTCTCTGTGAAGGTATTTTGTAAATGTGGTTGACATATCCAATTAGTTGACTTTAAGTAAAGGAGATTATCCTTGGTTATGTGGATGGACCTCATTCAATCAGTTGAGAGCCTTAAGAACAAAACAGGTTTCCGTGAGGAAGAAGAAAGTCTGTCTCAAGATAGCAGTGTCAACTCCTGCCTGAGAGTTCCAGCCTCCACTATGGATTTCAGAGTTGCCAGCCCACACCATCCTGTAAGCCCATTCCTTGAAATCTCTGTCTCTCTGTCACTGTCTCTGTGTCTCTAATATAAATTATATTAGAACATCTAGAACTACTTTCGGTACCAAAATCTGTATCAGTCAAGGAAAACAGTAAAACCGGTTTTGTTTTCCTTAATTGACACAGATTCTGGTACCGAGAGTAGTTCTAGAGGAACTGAATCTTAAGGATGAGTTTCTGAACTGGTTCTGGGTTTTCTGGAATCAGCAATCTAATATGATTTGATTTAAAGGCACGAATGACTCTATTTCAGGGGCACTGGTAGTCCATGGCATAAAGCAGCAATAGAGATACACAAAATATCACCACTGGATACTCCAAATAGTTTTAGGAGGTAAGGGTATGGGTGACCATGAGCTTGAAACTTTAGAATGTTGTCAAACTGATGAGTATAATGAGATTGACTGTTGTTCTTAACTGCACTGGAGAAAGTGGGGAAAGAAAAGAAAATGAGCTCAGGGCTTCAAATTCTCAGCTGCATAAATGAGCTCAACGTTTCTATTTCTACCCTGAAAGAAACCCTTATCTCCCGTAGCTTCAGAGCTGAGATTTCTAAAAGTCAAGCTGAGAGTATCATCCCGGAAGTGGCTGAATTATAATTCTAGTTGAATTCTCAACCTTGCAGCGTGTCTCCTGTTAAAGTGAAGACATTGACTGGGAAGGAATGGGGCATATGGGGAGAGCCTGATGAAGCTGAGGTTTCGTTTTTCTTAAAAAAATAAATCTATTTATTTATGGCTGTGTTGGGTCTTCGTTGCTGCACACGGACTTTCTCTAGTTGTGGCGAGCAGGGCATACTCTTCGTCGTGGCGCACAAACTTCTCATTGTGGTGGCTTCTCTTGTTACAGAGCACGGGCTTTAGGCATGCGGGCTTCAGTAGTTGCAGCACATGGGCTCAGTAGTTGTGGCGCACGGGCTTAGTTGCTCCGCGGCATGCGGGATCTTCCCAGACCAGGGCTCGAACCTGTATCCCCTGCATTGTCAGGTGGATTCTTAACTACTGCGCTACTAGGGAAGTCCCAAAGCTGAGGTACTTGAATGACTAAATTCTGCTGAATTTCCTTTGACAATAGAAGTAGCCCTTCCATCCCTATCTGAGGAGGTTAACCTTGCTTTGCTCCAAGAACCTGTAATGACCTCCCCTGAGGTAGTAGCCTGGAAAGAAACTGCTGATTCTCCTGAATGATGGTTCTAATTTATACTGACAGAAATCCGGAGAATATGTGTTAGGAATGGATATTAAAGTTGTAGGATAATGGTGGAAGGAACGTAAAGTTTGATCAGGCTGAATTTATTGTTATGGGTCCACTAAGTGTAGATTCTGGAGTCAATGTTGAAGCCCAAGGGGTTAGAATGGGCTCTAACAATTTGTCTGGTTGGTTGGCTAAAACATGGACCAAAAGGTAGCCTCCACAAAATAAAGTTGGAATGCCAGGACTGCCTTGGCATGCTGTAGAGGAGGATATCCAAAGACTAAAGGAGACTGAAATATTAGAGTGGATTTATCATGTTAATTTTCCCCAAGTGAGGGTTCCAGATGACACTCTTTCACCATGGTTATGAGAAACAAATTTGTAAGTGGAGTGCCAGCATACTTAAAGTACTCTGTGGTCATTCTTCTCTTTAGGTCAGAATTTGCAGTGGAACCTGCTGCTACTGAACTGGAATCCTTAAACGCATTGGGGATAATTGGATCCTGGGGCATCAGAGGCCAAGTGGTAGCACTTAATCACCAAAGACACAGGGGGCATGATTATTGTTGTGGATCTCTAGGATATAAGCTCCACAAAAACACAGGCCTTGTCTGTTTTTTTTTTTTTTAATGCATCCATCTTCAGAACTTTTAACAGTGTCTGGCACATAGTGGATATTAATAAAATATTTGTTGAATGTATTTTCTATTCTTTTTTTTTTTTTGGCCACACTGTGTGGCATGTGGGATCTTAGTTCGAACCTGTGTCCCTTGCACTGTGAACTTGGAGTCTTAACCACTGGACCACCAGGGAAGTCCCTGTATTTTCTATTCTTGATCTGGCTTATGCTGATTTTATTTTATTTTAAAAATAAATTTATTTATTTATTTTTGGTGGTGTTGGGTGTTCATTGCTGTGCAGGCTTTCTCTAGTTGCAGCGAGCTGGGGCTACTCTTTTGTTGAGGTGCGTGGGCTTCTCATTGTGGTGGCTTCTCTTGTTACAGAGCTTAGGCTCTAGGCACGCCAGCTTCAGTAGTTGTGGCATGTGGGCTCAGTAGTTGTGGCTCGCGGGCTCTAGAGCACAGGCTCAGTAGCTGTGGTGCACGGGCTTAGTTGCTCCACGCCACGTGGGATCTTCCTGGACCAGGGATTGAAACTGTGTCCCCTGCATTGGCAGGTGGATTCTTAACCACTGCGCCACCATAGGGAAGCCCCTATGCTGATTTTAATATGGCATTAAATAAGAGCCAATACTTGGGAATCTACTGTTTCCAGGATTAGCTATATGAATCTTAATAAATATTGATTAAACGAGATAAAATACATGCAGTGTCAAACACATTGTAAGGTAATCAATAAATGACACTTGAATTTGCAATCTGCATGCCGCTGGCTTTCTCTTCATTCAGGTAGAATCATTCGTTAAGCACCTATTATTTTCCAGGCCCTTGGCCAGTGCTGGGGATACATATATGAATAAAACATGAACATTGGCTCCAGTAAGCTCAAGTTTTTATTTATGGAGAACAGAAAGGAAAACAAATATTGAAATCCAAATATCGAAAGTGCTTTAATAGGTCTTAAGTTTATGGTGATCCCAGAGTTGGTACAAAAGAGGGAAAAATCAAATTTGCTAAAGTTAGGAAGAAAGTGTTCTCAGGGAAGTTTCCAAAGAAGAGATACTTGAGGGACGAGGAAAGCATTCTGTCAGGGGAAATAGCACTTTAAAAAGCAAAGAGCTAGGGCTTCCCTGGTGGTGCAGTGGTTGAGAGTCCGCCTGCCGATGCAGGGGACACGGGTTCGTGCCCCGGTCTGGGAAGATCCCACATGCCGCAGAGCGGCTGGGCCCGTGAGCCATGGTTGCTGAGCCTGTGCGTCCAGAGCCTGTGCTCTGCAACGGGAGAGGCCACAACAGTGAGAGGCCTGCGTAGCGAAAAAAAAAAGCAAAAAAGCAAAGAGCTAGAAAACTAACTGCTGGGCTTATGAAACTCTAATAAATTGGTGATGCTTACTTAGTGGGTAGGATGGAAGGAGTTCCATGGTTGAGATGAGTAAGGGCTAGATCTACACTGTCCAATATGGTAGCTCTCTAGCCTCATGTGGCTGTTGAGTCCTTGAAATGTGGCTAGTCTGAATTGAGATGTGCTATAAGTGTAAAGTACATTTTGGAGTTTGAAGAGTTAATAGAAAAAAATGTAAATCTCACTAATAATTTTTTCACATCAATTACATGTTGAAATGATGTTTTGGACAATTGGGTTAAATATATACTTAAAATTAATTTCACTTGTTTCATCTTACTTTTCTAAATATCACTACTGGAGCATTTAAAGTTACATAAGTGGCTCCCATTTGTGGGCTGCATTATATTCCTATTTGACTCTGCTGGGCTAGAGATGGATGGATAAATGGATCGGTACATTCTTTGTCCTATGAGCAATGGGAGGCTTAACTAGAGTGGCACTGTGACTAGATTTGAATTTGAGCAGCATTCAGGGGGTTGTGTGGAGGATGTCATGGAGGGAACTGGGACTGCAGGTAGTTAAGTGTGCACTGCAGGAGCCCAGGTGAAGGATGAAGAGGGCCTGAGCTGAGCCTCAGGTGAAGTGGATGATAATGAAAAGAAGATCTAACAGGGTATGAGTCTGCTATGGGCTTAACTGTAGCCCTTAAAAATGTGTACATTGAGGTCCTAAACCCCAGAATGTAACCTTATTTGGGAATAGGGTCATTGCAGGTGTAATTAGTTAAGATGAGGTTATACAGGCACAGGGTGGCCCCTAATCCAGTATGACCAGTTTCCTTATAAAAAGGGGAAATTTGGACACAGACACACACACAGAGGGAGCATAATGTGGATATGAAGACAAAGATCTGGGTGACATGTCTACAAGCCAAGGAATGCCCAAGATTGCTGGCAAATCACCAGAAGCTCAGGGAGAGGCCTGGAAAAGCTTCTCCCTCTGCCTTCAAAGAAGGAATGAGCCCTGTCAAAACCGTGATTTGGACTTCTGGTCCCTATAAGTGTGAGACAATAACTTGCTGTTGTTTAAGTCCCCTAGTTTGTGGTACTTTGTTCCTGGAGCTCTATAAACCTAATACAGTGTCTCTTAAAATTTCAGATTTTAGGGAATTCCCTGGTGGTCCGGGGATTAGGATTCGGCGCTTTCACTGCTGGGCCTGGGTTAAGATCCTGCAAGCTGCATGGCGTGGCCAAAAAATTCAGATTTTATTTAGATTGAATTAATATTGCCTAGGTTAGCCTATGGGGGTGAGTTCTGTTGTCAAAGGGCCATGATCTTTTCACAGCTGTGGACCAACTTTTAAGAAATTCTTCTTTCCAGGTTTATAGTGGTAGGATGGAGAGAACCGGGCGCTGGGAAGCTGGGTCAATATCTATATTTTCTTCTGGTCTGTGAACAAGGGGGTGGTGAGAAGTCAGAATAGTCTCTTCCATGCTAAACTCTCTTTTTGGTCGCTGTGATGGATATTTCTCATGGTGTGTTCTTCTACTGAATTCAGTATTCAGGCCCTGAATGGGACTGAGAAACTGCAATAGTTTTCAGTGGCTGCAGCATCACTGTCCATGGGTCTTAGGTTCCTGGAGCCAGTTATAGGTGATTTTACAGGTGAGGGAAGTCTGGGGTTCAACAGGGTGGCCACGGTCCACTTGTGTTCATTGTGTTTATACAACTGAAAGGAGGTAGGCTTCAGGAAATAATTATTTTTTTTACCGTTGGTCTTTCAGATTCAACTACTGCCAGCAAATAGCCTTGGTTTATGGATAATTCATATTCATGGCCATGTGGTGTATATTTAACAGTTATATGCATGCCTCAAGGGATCTCATGACTTAAAATATAATAATTTTATTAGTTCTTATTGATTTATAAGTTATCACTTTCTACTGTAATGTGTTATTTATTTATTTTGGCCACCCCATGCGGCATGTGGGATCTTAGTTCCCCAACCAGGGATGAAACCTGTGCCCCCTGCAGTGGAAGCTCAGAGTCCTAACCACTGGACTGCCAGGGAAGTCCCATAATGTGTTACTGCTCTACCTGATTTTGAGCTGGATATGAATATGCTTCAGAGGTAGAAATAAAAGAGTTTACTGAGGTATAACTCAATAAAGTACCCAAAATCTTAAGTTTACAGCTCGATAATTTTTACCTATGTATAGATGCATGTAACCATCACCCAGGTTAAGGGGTAGTACATTTCCAGAAGGCTCTCTCCTGCAACTACCTGGTCAATACCTTCCTCTAAAGGTAACCACTATACCTCTGTCATCATAGGTCAGTATCAGGCACAATTTTAGTGACTTCTTTTAAGCATTATAGATTTCTCTGTATCTGGCCTCTTGCATGTTTTTATGTCAGAGTGATGTGGCTTTCATAAAAGCCATTGAGGGACTTCCCTGATGGCGCAGTGGATAAGACTGCACGCTCCCAATGCAGGGGGCCCGGGTTCGATCCCTGGTCAGGGAACTAGATCCCACATGCATGCCGCAACTAAGAGTTTGCATGCCACAACTAAGGACCCCACATGCTGCAACTGAGGAGCTGGTGAGCCACAACTAAGGAGCCAGCAAGCTGCAATTAAGACATGGTGCAACAAAATAAATAGATATTTTTTTTAAAAAGCCATTGAGTACATCAACTATACCACAATAAAAAAGAAAAACTTAAAAGAAAAGGTCAAAACAAAACAAACAAAGCTAATGAAAGCAAGGAAATAGCAGGCAGAAAAGTTTTCTTTAGGATATGTGTTCATGCTGCACAGAATCTCGGGGCAAATCTAAAAAGAAATCAAGTTGCAAGTATAGTGACTTTTTTTTTTTTTTTTTTTTTTTTTTTGGGTGTGCGGGGGGGGGGCACAAAAAAAACTGTTGTGGCCTCTCCCGTTGTGGAGCACAGGCTTCGGACGTGCAGGCTCCTGAAGCGCAGGCTCAGCGGCCACGGCTCACGGGCCCAGCTGCTCCGTGGCATGTGGGATCTTCCCGGACTGGGGCACGAACCCGTGTCCCCTGCATCGGCAGACAGACTCTCAACCACTGCACCACCAGGGAAGCCCTATAGTGACTTTTAATTGCTGCCTCTTCTATGTATTCTAATTTAATTGTTCATCTGGGCAGAATCTGCTGTGTGATATGAGAGCAATGTAAATGAGGAGTATGTGTGTGTGTGTGTGTTATATGATACTTGTAACAGAAAGAGGTATCTTTTCTGTTAACTTTATTGTGGGATAGGAAGACAGAATAGCCTAGATAAAATCTGTGTTAAGAGAATGTAAATTCTGTAGGCCAACTACAGTCTTTGTAAGCATAGTGATTTTTTTCTTTCACACAATGCCATCTAACTAGAATAGCAGAAACTTGAAAATCTCTCCAACAGTAATAGATAACTTTCCCATTTTAAAAGAACATTCTAACACTCTTTAAAACCATTTTGGTTTAGATCACATGGGGACACTGCCATTGATTAGCTGTGGTGAATACAATACAAATTAGAATCTCTTGGGCTAAGATTCTCAAGCACAGGGTGAACTAAACTACTGTAAACACTTCACATCCATTCAGATACACCCATTTCTGGAACTTCAAAACCATCAGCTAAAAACAACTCTTTATTCAAATGATTTTGGGATCGAGGCTACACATACCATGACTTAAAACAAAATGGAGTTTAAACTCTCCCTACAGACTTCTCTGCACTTTGTCAGGACTAATTGATATGAAACCAATGCATTAGACCAGTAGTTCTCAACATTATCCTCCTACTTTTTTATTTTTAAGGTTAGCACAGTGATTCTTATTTTTATTATTTTTTAAAATTTTATTTATTTTTGGCTGTGTTGGGTCTTCATTGCTGCCTGTGGGCTTCTCGTTGCAGTGGCTTCTCTTGTTGTGTAGCACGGGCTCTAGCCACGTGGGCTTCAGTAGTTGTGGCTTGCAGGCTGTAGAGCGCAGGCTCAGTAGTTGTGGCGCACGGGTTTTGTTGCTCCGTGGCATGTGGGACCTTCCCGGACTAGGGATCAAACCCGTGTCTGCTGCATTGGCAGGCAGATTCTTAACCACTGTGCCACCAGGGAAGTCCAGCATAGTGATTTTTAAAAGCAGTTTCATATGTATATGTATAACTGAATTACAGGTTGTACAGGTTGTTAGTTTCAGGTCGTACACCTGAAACTAACACAACATTGTAAATCAACTATACTCCAATTTTAAAAAAAGCAGTTTGCAAAGCTGCCATAGCTTGCATTCATGCTTGCTGTCTTAAGTAACAGCACAGCAGTTATCCTTGTGAGTGGCAATGACTTACCTGCTGCACTCATCTTCTTTAACTGAGATATTTGTTGGAGATTTCAAAAATAAAAAAACATTTTTGGCAGTTGTATGCACCCACCAATATTTTCTGAATGAAAGCAGCAGTGGAGGAGTAGAGGGGATCTGACTTAAGGAACTGTCTTAGCTCAGGCTGCTGTAAGGGAATACTGTAAACTGTGTGACTTAAACATCAGACATTTATGTCTCAGAATTCTGAAGGCTGGGGAGTCCAAGATCAAGGTGCTGGCTGATTCAATGTCTGGCGAGGGCTCTCTTCCTGGTTTGCAGATGGATTCCTGCTTGCTGTGTCCTCACGCAGAGCAAGGGATGATCTCTTCTGTGTTTCTCCTTATTAGGCCACTAATCCCATTCATGAGGGCTCTATGCTCATGAGCTAATTACTTCCCAAAGGCCTCACCTTCAAATACCATCACATTGGAGATTAGGGTTTCAATATATGAGCTTTGAGGGGACACAAACATTCAGCTCATAGCAGAAACTCAATAGACAACTTAACAAAAGTGCATTTTGATTCCAGTTATTTTGATTGTAAACCTCATGACGGCAGAGAGTTTACATGCCTTATGCTTCTTTTTTAGCCTCTCCAACACATGTTGCTGTTAACTGACAAAAACTTGCTGATATTTTTATCTTGATTTGGCTTCAGTAGACGTGGTAGATGTCTGTTGACTGTGGCTGCTTGCATAGTGCCACACTGTGGACCTCAGGGCTCTGTCGCCTTATGTACAGCTATACATAGTATTACTATGTTTAACTTTTTATGTAATTTTTGGTTCCTTTAGCTCAAGAGTTGGGAGGTTTGCTTCACGTTTTGGTGCGGCTTGCTGCTAAATATAAAAGTTTGCACAGTATTAGGCTACAGTGAAAGAGAACAGGTAAAATCTTTCTGGCTCTAAAATATGTCTGAACCTCTATAGCAGAAGCATTTGGAGAGGAAATATGAGTGGTCCTGCCTCTGAAGAGTGGAGCTGACTTTGTAGGGTGTCTTTCTCTGAATCCAGGACCCACGTGTCTCAAGGTACTTAGGTGCTCCATCTGAAAGGTCCTGTGGCCTCCTTCTTTTGTTCTCTGGCTGTTACTCTGAGTCATGCAGTTTTCGTAAAGAGATTTTATTAATTTAGCAAAACATTTGCCTTCCTGGGACAGCCTTATTTACGAGGTGTCTGTTGTGTGAAACTTCAGGGAATGGCCATCACACACTGTTGCCCTAGTGCACATAAACCACACAGACAGCTTTACCCAGACCAGTCTGTCTGCACACCATGCATTGAGCTGGCCCAGTAGCTCCTTGTTTTGTTTTGTTTTGTTTGACCACGCCACACAGCTTATGGGATCTTAGTTCCCTGACCAGGGATTGAACCCGTGCCCTCACAACACAAATGAACGTACCTATGAAACAGAAATAGACTCACAGACATAGAGACAGACTTGTGGTTGCCAAGGGGAAGGGGGTGGGAGAGGGAAGGATTGAGAGTTTGCGATTAGTAGATGCAAACTATTATATATAGGATGGATAAACAACAAGGTCCTACTGTATAGCACAGGAAACTATATTCAGTATCCTGTGACAAACCATAATGGAAAAGAATATGAAAAATAATGTATATATATATGTACAACTGAGTCACTTTGCTGTACAGCAGAAATTAACACAACATTGAAGATCAACTATATTTCAATAAAACTAAAAGAAAAGAAAAGAACCCAAGCCCTCAGCAGTGAAAGTGTGGAGTCCTAACCACTGGACTGCCAAGGAATTCCTATGTAGCTCCTTGTTTTAACATCCTAGTGAAGCATCGTGAGATTGCAAGCCATTTAAAAAGCATTAGGCCCAGTTAACAATTGCCTTAAACTATAAGGCCTCGTAGCCACTTCTGTTCAGCGTGTTTATTAGGGTTGTCACTTTACCTGGTTCTGTTGTATTTATGTACTCCCTTTCTTTTCAAAGTGCTTCCCAACAAGATATTAGTTCTGTGCAGAAGTCCTGTGAGGGGGAGCAGACTTTTATCCCAATTTAAAGCTGAAAAATGATGGCAAAATGGAAGTTGAAGGTGAGGGTATATATATAAAACAGAGGTGTTGCCTGCCCTTGCAGGCAGGAGCAGATCCCCAAGTCTTTATGATTAGTTTTACAGTCGTGCATCAGAGTCCTTCTCGGTATTTCCCAGCATCCCCTGGGAATTACTTGCACCTTGTTTTGGAGAGGGGCATTATACCACCTGTATTAGTTTCCTAGGCTGCTGTAACAAAGTATCACAAACTGGGTGGCTCAGAACCACAGAAATTTATTGTCTCACAGTTCCAGGGGTTAGAAGTCCAAGTCAGGGTGTTGGCAGGGCCATCTTCCCGCTGAAACCTATTGGGGAAGGAACCTTCCTTGCCTCTTCCAGCTTCTAGAAGCCCCAGACATTCCTTGGCTTGTGACAGTATCATGCTCACCTTCACTTGGCATTATCCCCATGTCTCTTCACCTAATCTTCCCTTTGCACATATGTGTGTCTCTGTCCAAATTTCCCCATATTACAAGGGACCCCAGTTATATTGTATTAGGGCACACCCTAATGACCTCATTTTAAATTGACGACATCTGCAAAGACCCTATATTCAGATAAGATTACATTCTGAGGTGCTGGGAGATTAGGACTTCAACATATATTTTTGGAGGACACAGTTCAATTCATAACACTGCCTTTTGAAAATTCTAACTAATGCCTCAAACATAGCACTTCACCAAGCCTGCTTGCTAGACACTGTTCAGCCCTGATAACATCTACCCCTGAAGCCTGGCATGGAAAGGATGTATTTTATGAAGGAGAGGTCAGGAGATACTAATCAGATGTCTAGACCTACTTGGTCCCACAAACCATGACAATAAACTTGGATCATAAAGGAGCCAAATTCTGAACAAAACACAAGTTAGATGATCCACCTCTGAATAATGTATGATAAATTATTCTTCCAAGATACAGTCAACCTCATTCAGTACAAATTTAACACATTCAATTAATCTTATCAATAATGAGAGGATTTGATACATACACTAGACACAGCTACTGTTGATGACCGTATTGCTTGGCTCTCGCCTCTGCTGTGTTTCTTCCCTACCTGCCTTTGCTATGCTATCTTCCTTAATGTGTTGACTTGGTTCTGTTCTTTCTTCCTTTCTGATTTGCCTTCAGCTTTCCTTCCAAGTGGAGGTCACAGATCAGACCTACATGATGAGAAGAATCAAATAGATGCTTAGCTCATTATAAGACAAAAACATTTCAACAGAGGAAGTGCACATTTATTGGAAAAGTAATAAAGAAAAGCCATGAATTATATTTAAAAATAAACCTCATACTTATTCCTCTTATTATAAAATACATGTTCATTAAAAAAAAAACTTTAGGGGCTTCCCTGGTGGTGCAGTGGTTGAGAGTCCGCCTGCTGATGCAGGGGACGGGTTCGTGCCCCGGTCCGGGAGGATCCCACATGCTGCGGAGCGGCTGGGCCCGTGAGCCATGGCCGCTGGGCCTGCGCGTCCGGAACCTGTGCTCCGTAATGGGAGAGGCCACAACAGTGAGAGGCCTGCGTACCGCAAAGAAACAAACAAACAAAAAAACTTTAGGAAAAACACATAAGCATTAAAATAAAATAAAAAGAATCCATGATCCCCTTCATAATTCCAACACTGTCAATGAACTTTGTTAATGTTTTGGTATATTCCTTCCGGAGGCACATGTGTAAACATTTTGCTTTTACAAAGCTGGTATTGTACATGTGGGTTTATAATCTGTTCTCTTTCTCTTTTTAAGAACATGTTGTAAGCATCTCCTCATGTCATTAAAGATTTTTCTACAGTGTCATTTCCTTTCATCAGTCTGCAGTGGAAATAAAGTTCCATTGTAGGGATATACTAAAAAAATTAATCAATCCCCTACTATGGGACATTTTATGGTTGTTTTCAAATGTTTCTTATTATAATCAATGGTGCTGTGATTAGGGTTGTATTAATCTTTTGATAGACCTATACTTATTTTCTCAGCATAAATTCATAGAAGTAAAATCAGTGGGTCAAATTTATGAATAATTGACAAACTGCTCTCTGGAAAAGATGGATCAGTTTACACTCCTGCCAATAGTGCTTGAGAACACATATTTCCTGGCATATTTGATAATACAACATGGTAGAATATAAAAATATCATTCCAATTTGGTAAATTAAAAAACCAACACTTTAATTTGCATTTGTATGACCATTTATGCTACATAGAATAGATCAAAGGAATAAATATAAAAGATGTAAATATAAGAAAATAAAGACTATTATGTAATTTCCAATGCAAAGAGTAGGATACTAGGACAACTGACTATCCAATTGGAAAAATAAAGATTTTGTGCAAATTTATTGGCCACTCATGTTTCTAATTTTGTGAATTGCCTCTTTATGTCCTTCACCAACTTTGCATTTAGGTATGATTATCTTTTCTTTATGGATCTATTCGTGTTCTTTGTACTTTGAAAATTTGAATTCAAATTTTCATGTTTATTTTTCATAAGCAATGGCAAAATTTCCCCATTTTCCTGTTTAACTATTTAACTTTATTTGTGAACTTTATTTTAATACAGAGAAATTTTAAAAAATTTTAGTCAATTTATCAATCTCTTACTTTTTGGTTTCTTTTAAATTGCCAGCTGTACAATTTTCTTTCCAATTCTAAAAGTATTTCTATATATTTTTCTAGTATTTTTGAGATTTCTTACATTTAAAATTTTAATCCACTTGAACACGTTTGATGTTCTTGTAGGACATGAGTAGCGATCTAATTTTTTTTTTCCAAATGGATAATTAGTTGTCCCAGTATTCTATTCTTTCCCTTGGAAATCACATAGTAGTATTTATTTCTTCATATTTATATACTTGATATTTATTCCTCTGATATATTATTTCATTAGCACCACACTGTTTCAATTACTGCAACTTTATCACATTTTTTAATACCTGTGAGTGCAACCTTATTCATTACTTACATCTTTAAAATGTCTTTAAAATGATACTTACACATAACTTGATTTATTTTAAAATGTCAAGAAAAAGCAAGAATTGTTCTAACTACTGCTTTAAAACTCATGTTTTGTTAAATAATCGTGTGCTTTTATGAAAGTTGATGCTTCTTTCCCCTTTAATAATAATAATGGTAATTATACAGTAATAACAAGGAGACCAAATGGTAGGAGAAAGTACAGTAACTTTGGAAACAGGCAGTCCTGGGTTGGAAACCTCACTTTGTCATTTATTAGCTGTGTGCTTTGGTCAAGTTAGTTCACCTTTAAGAGTCTCAGTTTATCCATTGGTTAAAAAAAGGAATAAAACTACCAAATCTACTTCCTAGGGCAATAAGAGGATTAAATGGGACATTGCTAATACAGAGCAAGTCACTGCTGTCAAAGAAGGACCCCAGTAAATGTAATTTCCCTTCCCTTATACTGGTCTAGGATTTATTGTTTGTAAAACATTTTTATATACATCACCTCATTTGACTCACAAAAGTCTTGACTCATTGGCAATCATACGATTTCCGTGGTATTAAATTACACGATGATTTAATAAGATATGATGATGATATAATCGGTATTTAATGGTCATCTTACAAGATAATGTTTTTTTTTTTACTTAAAAACATCACTGAAACTTCTGCTACACTCTTAGGTATGAAATCACTTTAAATAATGACTCAGGATAGCAATATTTTTAACCTTTTCAACAATTTGATAACATGAGTAAGAATATGTGCACCATTAATGCACATATTTTTAGACACATACCTATTTTCTAAAGCAAAGCCCATAAGTATGTGATATGTTTGTAGTCTAACTAAACCAGTTTCTGTTGTGTTAATAGCATTGGATTCCAATTACATTAACCATAATTTTTAATTTAAAAATTAATAAGAGAAGAAACATTTTCTTCTCAGTTGAGTCAAATCATGGATTAAATCTCATATTAAATTAGTAATTTATATTTATAACAACTCTGGAACAAATAAATATGTAAACTAGTATAATATACTACTGTCACTAAGACTGTCTGAAGTCACTGAGACTTGAATTTGAGTCTCTGCTTTACAATGTAGCAGCTGTGTGGCTTTGGCTAAGTTACCTAAGCACTTTGAGTTTTAGTTTCTCATCTGTAAAATGGAATAATAGTAGTATCTAGAAAGAAGATTGTTTGAGGGTAAAGGAAATAACTCTAATCAAGCATTTATCATAGTAAGTGTTCAATAGATAATTATTTTTGCTGTTGTTATTGCTATTATTGACTGGCGAGTAGCAAAATTATGCAGCCCCATTGGAAGGAAGGACTTAAAAGAATTTAAAGAAACAATAATTGAAGCTTTCAAATAGTAAACTCATGGCTAATATAATTGTATTTCAAGCAAATGATAGTTTCTTAAAAAATTAAATCATGCCTCTATATTTGGCTGGAGAGAAGAATTAATTTAAAAATATTTGTAGAGATATTATTATTAACACAAAGTGTTAGTAATAAAGATAATGAAAAACAAAGGCTCCAAAATTATTACAAACAGACCTATATTCACAGATAGATAAGGCTGAGTTTGAACCCAAAGGACAGAGGTTTGGGATACTATGAACTCATAGAGCAACATCCTGTTTTGATTTATGCATAAAAGCCTTGTTTTATTTTACACACAGATCTTCCTTCCAACATTTTTAGAGGCCGTCACAAAAACTCATTTAAGATATTGGGTTTCCTGTATCCTCTTCAAGCTTTTCTTCCTGCATTTAAGACTTATATGAGCAGAAGATTTAGACTTAAGTAGAGAGAAGACTTCCTTCTCCTTGGCTTTTAAGAGGACATGTTCTGGAAATCTCTGGAGAATCTTGCAGATGCTGCACAGTGAAGTATGGGGTATATATTTTTGGAACCTAGGGTAGGGGAGGAAAATCCTTCTTCTCTTCCCTTCTAGGTTCTTTGGTTGGCCTACTAATTAAATCAACATAAGACAGATTAACAACAACAGCAACAAAAAAACCAAATTTAATTCGTATGTATGGAAGCCCATAGAAATATGAGACTACAAGAAGAGACCAAAGCAGGCAGCTTTTATACCTTCTGGACAAAGAAAAAAATAATCTTGTGAGGATTGACAAGACAAAGAAGTTTGGACTTGGGGTAGTAAATTAGTGTAGAAGTAACAAGGTTTGTTTATAATACCCTTCTTGGCCCTAAATTTTCTATCTCTGGTGATAAGGATGCCCCGTCTACCTCCTGGGACAGGGAAGGTACTTTCACATGGGAGATTTATTTCCTGCTTTTAGGGGGACAAAGGAGGGTTAGTGTTTTTCTTGAACCAGCTGTTTCAAAATAATCAATATGCCAAAGTGGTCTATTTGGGGCAGGCTGCCCTGAACCCCATCAGCAGTAAGCTAATGCTCAGAACCAGGCCTTAGAAGAGCCACATATATGAGATAGTTGAAATCACCCAAACTTTCAGCAAAGGTTCAATCCTAGTTTTTGCTTCTTGAGTGTCTGCTTTGTCTTAAAACTGGCAAAATTTCTTGGCCCTGTGAACAGGCAGTTCTGTTCTTGAATTAGAAAGGTATGTTTTTGCTCATGTGGTTTGGAAAGGCTTCCTTTGCTGATTGTTTTCAGAGTGTGTGAAGCACTAGATTCTGAAGGTCAGAGAAACCATGACACATTCTGGGTAAGCTCATCAGCTCCTCACTACTTTGTGAGTTCAGAGGGGCATGATGCAGGCAGTCCAGTAAATGATGGTCATGATGTTCCACTGCAGAGCATCTGGGTTTCCCTACAGGTATAATCGGTATGAGGTGAGTCATTAGTCATAACATTTTCTGGAAGAGTCAGAAGAGAAAAAGTTCAGAGTGAAATTGAATACAGTGTTGCAATTTACCCTTGTCACTCATATGAGAGGATGATGTTTTGCAATGAGCTTGCTCACTGAGAAAGCTTACTGTAGCCTGGTTCCTAGCTAAGTATTGACTTAGAAATGAATAGAATGAAAATATAAGATTTTCTCAATCTGGTTTAATGTTATTTATACTAGGAATGTATGAAGATGTTGTGTGCAAACATGTCCTTTCATATGGAAAAAAAAATCCATGGGGTAGGGGATGGGGATGGTGGTGGTACAGGGCAATGGGGAGAGCTACACAGTCAAAGAAAGGAAAAATGAAAACATGGAAACTGTGTAGGATGGGTAGCTAGGCCAGAAGGAAAGTAGTGGAAATCTCCTTACCCTAGGGAACTGAGTCTTGTTTACGCCAGGTGTTTGCTAATGTTGTGAAGCCATCTGCAAATTCAAACTCTCAGTAATATCCTAGACATATTCTTCCTGTTTGAATACAAACCCCACTTTTTCAAGGGCTAATGAGTTCTTTAAAATCGAGTGTTGTTTGAGGGTTCAAGGCTTGAAACTTCAAGGAGACATGTGTTTGTGACCAGGAAAAACAATTCAGGGAAGTGTTAGTTTGACTTGTAGCTAGCATCCACCATTTCAGACTAAAAGTTTTGTTTCCATATCTTAAGGACCAACGGGATAAAAAGGAGTTGATAACGTTATAGGTTTGAAATTCAGGATCTTTGATCATTTCCAACCAATATTTCCAAACAGCCTCTTCTGGGTAGGTCATGGCTTAGCGGGAAACTGCCTGCCTTCTGTCGCTCTCCCTCACAGAGGACCTAGGTGAGGCTTTGCACTCTGAAGATTTCCGTGGTACCACCAGCTTCTCTGACTGAACATGATGCCAGTTACCTGCCATTCTTTGCTTCCATGGTCGGGAAAGAAACTGCTTCCGGGGAATTCTTCTACTTCGTCTAGTGAACGTTGCGGGTAAGGGTCGGGGCTCTTGGAAAAAGGACTTGAAATTCCTCTGCGTTACCCGTAAATTGGAAGTTCTAACTCTTGGGTCCCTTCTTCGTCCCCTCCCTCTTCTCCCTGTGTCACTGTCAATTACACTTGGGCATCTGGAGGTTTCTCTCTCGTCTGCATTTGTAGTGAGTAAGCAAGTCCATATCTGCCGCCACGGTTTCCTGCGCGGCCCTGGCCGGGACCCCTTGCAGCTCGCACGGGGTGGCTCCGGGCCTCTCCAGCCTGGTGTGATGCGCGCCTCCTCGCTGCTCCCCCAAATCCCCAGACACAAAGGCCCCCTGAAAGCAGCGTCAACACTCGAGTTAGAACGCTCCCGAGGTTGGAAGCAAATTACCACTCTCAGGGCATTTGGGGGTAGTTTTGGTCGTTGAGACATCGGTCGCCCCATATTCCCCTCCATCGAATAGAAAGCAGAAAGGGTCTGCGCTCGCGCCGAGGGTCTGTCGAGGCAGGGGTGCAGCCCCAGACCCCCCAAGTTCTTGAGCTGGGTCCTCAGCTTCTAGCCCCTCCCCTTTCTCAGCCTTCCCAGCATCTCCCGGCCCAGCGGTTCAGGACCAGACCAGAACTTTCAACAATAGGATAGCATCTTTGCCCACGGGACACCAAACTCGCCTAATCAGAGACGCTGCAATGGGACGAAAGTTCTGCGGGACGACCCTTTTCCGGGTTCGATTCCCCCAGGTAGCAGTGGGTCGGGGCTGGGCGGGTCTTTGGATTGTGCTGAGCAATGCATGGATCTCCGAAGCTTGATTGTTTTTGGAGTTCAGTGGCCAAGAATCTCAAATTAAATTCTCTGCTTAGTCTTTCACTTCAGTGAACGGGTTCGGGCCTCGAGGCCGGTAATTCTGGCGTGCTGGGCCCTGAGGTCTGAGCTCACAGGGCCCACGCTGAGAACAGTCCAGTGGCACATCTTTTGTAAACCAGAGGTGCAGGTTGGATTCTTGGGGTGGGTGGAGCCGGCAGTTCCGTCCTCCTCCGCATAAACGTATTGGTGTTTGTGGATTTCCCCCTTTAATAGTCCATGAAGTCAACAAACTCCCCACATGGTGGCTCCCTTTACTAAAGTTGAGTAGTGAATTGGTACAAGGAGTCTTGGAAATTTTCAAATATTTCTAAAGATTTAACTCATTTCAGAATTCGCGTGGGCGGAAAGAGTAGGATTTTAATCGGGTTCACCTTTGACGTGAAGCAAGGCGGAAGACAGGAAATCCACAGTCGGTAATAGCTCCGGGCGCTTTAGTAAGAAAGCCGTCTCTGCTTGATTATCCGGTCGTGTTCACCGCCGGCTCTTTGTGTGCGAGCTTACTCCAGAGGCAGAGCTGAACGCTGAACACACGCATGTAAACACTCCAACATAAATCAGCGAACATATGCAGTGGAGACAAAGAGATTCACCCCCATGTAGATGTGGTTTGAATCTTTATTGCAGATAGGCAATCTGGAGCATCCCCAGGAATAAACTAAGAGGAAGTGGCAGTTTCTGGCCATGAATGGTCAGAACGAAGCAAAACTTTGCCACCTTGGAGGAAGTATTAAATCTCGAATAAGAGAGCGGGAAAGGCATTGAAAATGAGCAGCATTATAATCTTGTCTTAGAAAAAGCATGCAGAATATAGCTTCTCTAAATCATAGTAACAGGAAACACTCCCACTAAATTGCCATTTCCTCTAATTTTTGTTTAAGATCCAAATAATTAAAATGCACACTAATGGTTATCGATGGCTCTGTTTCCTTTTTAAAAGAAATAGACCCGAGTTCCCTTACTGGAGTAGAAATTTACAGATCTTCTTAAATAACCCCGGGACTTGGAAGCTTCCGGGTGTATATAGTCTTCCCTTATTGCTTTCCTCTCCCCACGTCATTTTCAGTTAAAAAATTTTAGCCATCCCCAACGAAGGGATTCCTGTTAGAAACCCTCAGTAAGTGAATTTGTACTGGGTATCCTCGTGCTTTCCCCGTCTGTCTGTATTTCCCCAAACAGAACTCAAGCTGTAAATAAAGGGGAGAAACATATTTCTCACTCCCAAATTCTTAAAATTTCAGTTTTTGTGGAAAATACAATTTTGCAATTTCAATGTTAAAATTAGTAAGAGCCACAGAAAGTGTGAAGGCGTCCAAATAGGTCATCTAGAGATCCAAAAACCAGGACTAAGGGGAGACATAGAATGCTCTTTACTCAGAAGGGCAGGGGCAAGGGTTGGACAGTTCTCACCATTAAGGGCATTCGTGGACACTGCAAGGGAGGAACATATCTGAACAACGGGGGAACTTGGACGATGAATCGCCACATTAAGGGCACCACTACCAAATCTTCAGAGGCTCTGGTGAAAAATTAAACTAGTGGCAATTCTCAATGTTCGCAGCATCTGCGACCAAACAGTTCAGCACTCCAAGCCTGGACAGCTCCACAGGCCGAGCTCCGGACGCGGCTTTAACTCTAATCAATTCTACTCAGAGCCAGACTGTCAACGACAGCCAGACTCATTAGCGATTTACTGAAAATCCTCCAAGACTTCCCTTTAAAAACAAAACGACTTCCACATTTAATTGTCTATCTAAAAGAACATACGCAAGAAATTAGGAGATCTAAATTAAATTTATTAATAGGAGGGCTTGATGGTGCTTAATTCCAGAGCTCAGAGCTCTGATTGCTGGGGCTTGATGAAAAAGCAAAAAGAAATAAGAGGGACATAGTTAAAAACATGATTTTCACCATTCTCAAAATTCTATGAATTCTTTACCCATCCTTGAGAAGTGGGTAAAATTGAAAACAATCAAAACAATTAAACTTCTTTAAAATTGTACTGTATGAGTGAAAGGTGTTTATGAGAAGTCGATGACTCCGGATCTTATCCAAGAGGACGGCACAGAATAGTTAATATGTTCCTTGAGGGACTAGGATGCTGACGTCTTTTTCTGATACCCGATCATTACGTGACTGGAAAAAAAAAAAAAAAAGGAAGTCATTCCATGAATAAAAATCGGAGTGCAACAGTGCAACAAAATATTCTGTACTTAAAGGCCATGGGCAGACAGATGTTGACAAAGAAGGCTCTTCCAAAGCCACGTTCGGATTGATTTCTGCTAACTGCACATATAAACAGGAGCAGAGGGCCGGTCACCTCTGTAACCACCGGCAGCAGCCAGCAGAAGCCGCAGCTTCAGACGCAGCCAGAGGGACTTCTGAGCAGAGAAGGCGCTGCCGACTCGCGCAGCTGCCTGACCAAGTGGCTCCCACAGACGCCGGCTGCGCCGCGGCCCTCTCTCTTTCCTTCGTCTCCTTCTAAGACTTTCCCTCTTTCCTTATCACTTCTTTCTCTCCGTGAACTTAAGGCCACTTTGTCCCCCACCCCTCTTAACTCGTCGCCCCCTCCTTCTTCCTTCTATATCTCTCTCCTCGCCCCCTTCTCTCGGTGTCACGCTCCCTCCTAGTCCTGAGAGTCCACAAACTTTTGAACAGAATACCGGCCTCAGCAAACAAGTCCTTCAGCTCCTCCTGCTGCTCCTGCTCGTTGCTGCGGCTTCTGCTCAGACACTAACGCCAGACGGTGATGCCTCTTGGGTTGTGACTCCAGCGCAGAAACTTGGAGAAGCCCTTTGCCCGCCGTCCTACTTGGCAGCAAACCCTCTCCTGGCAGCGGTAAGAGTTGAATGGTAAGGGGAAAAAAATCTTACCAAACCAAACAACTCACCTGACTGCTAATTCTTTCGCCAGCATCAGGGTACGAGTTAGCTTTCCTTCGTACCAGATCTGGCGAGTTATTGGGCGTTGGGTATATACATATACTTTCTAACTAGAGCGAGAAGGAAGTGGCGGGGGCGCGCCGGCTGTCATTAAGCCGTATTCAATACTGGGAGTCAGAGGTGAGCGCCGTCCCTCCCTCAATTCAGGGAGTTTCTAGGGGTCGGAGGGTGGAAGGCCAGTGGCGTTCTGACCGCTGTGTGCTCTCTTTCGCGTCGTGCGCAGAATGACCATGTGTAGCGGAGTGAGGCTGGCCCTGCTGGTCTACGGGATAATAATGCACAGCAGCGTCTATTGCTCACCTGCCGCCGCCGGACTCCGGTTTCCTGGGATCAGGTAGGTGCTGGCTGCCCTAGCTGAGCTGAGGCCGGGGCTTCCCTTCCCCTGACACCTCCTCGTGGTCGCCCTCCTGCAGTTCCTCGGTCAGGCTACGACCGGTCAGGCTTACGACCACCTCCCCATGCGCCCCCACTGCACCGCCACCAGCCTGGGTCCGGCCGCGGGTCAGTGGCCGTGGCTCAGCGGGAGGATCCCGGCAGACTCCGCTGGGCCTCAGCCCCCCTCCCCCAGCCCGCCGCAGCCGAGGCGCCTGGGTGGACCGAGCGCACTTCGGCGGGCTGGAGAAACCTCCCCTCCCCCAACCCCTCCCACGGGAGGGGGGCAGGGCCGGGCCCTGAGTTGACTTCTTTTCCCTATTCTTAGCTTGAGTTAGGAGAACTTTGGCTCCCGGAGCCAGTTTGGGGGGGGGGGGTTGAGAGTGAAGCTCCCGTGGACTTTGCTTTGTTACAGCTTGTTCGGGACTATCGGGGCGGGGTCTCCCTCTCTCTCCTCTGCTCTCCTCACCTCAATTCGAATTCTTTCTACTGGAAGAGCTTCCTCTCAAGTGATAGGTTTTCCAACTGCATTTTGAGTCTTGGGGAGAGGGAGTGTTGGCCGGGTAGAGTTAAGAAGCTATTTGAGAGAAGGAAAACAAAGATGAGGGAGGGGGAAATAGATGAAATGGATGCAAAGGAGCAACAGAAACCAAACTGGCAGGCAGTACTGGGAAGGCAGCCCTACCCACCCCAGGCAGGAGTAACCCTGGCTTCCCCCACCCACCCCCAATTCCGGGTTTCTAATCGGTCGGCGCTGCCCAGGTTCCCCGCCGCAGCCCCAGAGTCCCGGGCCTGTCAGCGGGAGAGTGGAAGCTCGCAGCGCAGCGCAGCATCGGCACTCCGCTGTGCACCGGGCTCCCGGCGGCGAGGAGCGCGCGTTCTGACCGCAAAGCTGCTCCTCCGAGCCGCGCCCAAGAATGATCTCCTTAGGGGTCGCTGACCATTGATTTGGGTTCTGGCTTCGGTATTAGGATTCCAGCATCTGGGCACGGGGTACGGGGTGGAAGTGCCCAGAAAGACCAGGAGACTCCGAGCAGCCGGGCCAGGGCAGACAGGCGCGTCGCCGAGGAAAGGCTGGGTGTGGGGCGAGCGCAGCAATGCCTTGCCCCTACCTCTCCAGGGATGGAGGAAAGGCAACCGAAGTAACGAAGTATGGCTAACCCCTCCTAAAGCGCGCTACTTGCCTTGGCCGCTTTCCTAGTGTCTCCAGCGGCCGAAAGCGAGTGGGTTGTGTATACTAACCCACCTCTCCCGTCCTGTATCAAGGATTGAGTTGGTAGGTTAAGGGCGACTGCGAGATCGTTGTCTCTCGGTCCCCTGTTGACCCTTTGACCCTCTCCCTTTGCCTCTGGGTTGAGATGCTGTCCCGCCGCCCCGCCACCGCTAACATATTAGCGCGAACTATCTACTTACTGGACTTAAAAGCCTTATTACACCCCCAGCTATTTTCAAAGTCCCGTGTGCCTGGCACTTTCTCCGGGCAAGAGGTACCGGAGGGCGCGGACATGCCACAGAATAAGCCGCTGCCAAACAGGCTAAGTTTAGGGGCATCTATTACTCATGTTCCTGCCAGATCCTCTCCCGCCCAAAATAGAAGCCGGAGGTTCTCCGTGACCTACATCTGCGCGGGGAAGGACTCCCCTGGGCTCGGAGGCTGGGTGGGGGTGGCTGCTGGCGTTGGCCGCCGGACTCCCCAGCCATCCACCCTCTCTGGCTCCCGGCCTCCCCCATCCGGTCTTCGCGTGGCCAGCGTCTCTCTCCTAGAGCCCTTCTCATCTCTGCCCGCCGCTGCTTGTGGACGGAGGCTCAAGCGCCAGGCCGGGAACGGAGCGGTCCTCCTCCGTGGCCAGGTGTGCTAAGTCGGCGCAGACGCCTCGGCTTCCCAGTGCCCGTTGAGGCCGCGGCCCGGGCAGGGCGACCCTGCACCCGCGAGAGGAGGGGTGGGAATTTCTGTTGGGTGGAGCTTTCTCCTCCTACTTCTACCCGCACCCCTGTCCTAGAAGAAGAGGCAGTTCTCCAAGGGGCGCCTTTAGGAAGAAGGAAAATCGTGAGAGCCCCTAGGGATCTTTGGGTCCTCGCAGAGCCGAGGAGGGACCTGTAGTGACCACTCCTCGTGCCCCCGACTACCGCTGCAGGCCGGAGGACGAGGCGTACGACGAGGACGGAAACCCGCTGCAGGACTTCTATGACTCGGATCCACCTGGCGTGGGGAGCCCCGCCTCCGCGCTGCGCGACGCCTATGCGCTCTACTACCCGGCGGAGGAAAGGTACCACCGCACGGCCCCGCGCCGGCCCAGGACTGGGAGGGAGAAAGGGGCAAGGGGTGGCCCATCGAGTAGGTTCTTTTTCATAAAAGCCCTCAAGCCTCTCCTCTCCCGGGATGGTTCCCACGAGAGCGAGAGAAAGTTAGTAGCGGGCCGGTTTGTGTGGACATGAGGGCCGCGTGGGGACGAAAGGTCCGTGGCCCAAGGAGTGGCAGTGAGTGCGCGCCTGGCCGGGTTCCACACCTGCGGTCCCCGGAGGGCAGGACGAACTCCGGTTCCTGGCACTCACGGGAACATCCCAAGAGTCCTCCCCGACTGCCTTGCCTCTGGGGTTTTCCCCGGCAGCCTCCCGGAGCACCGGGGGGCGTGCGTGCCCAGCTGGGGACCTGGGGCTGCCACTTGGGGACAGTCAGTGACCCCAGGCGCGCACTTTGCCTCCTTGTTAGAGATTTCGCCCACGGGGTCCTTAACAAGGCCTACCGCAAAGTGCTGGACCAGCTGTCCGCCAGGAAATACCTGCAGACGCTCACGGCCAAGGGCGTGGGGTAAGAGTTTGCGAAAGAGTTAACCCGCGCGTAATGGCGCGCCCCCGCGAGCGCCGGGGTGGGTATCTGTGCCAATGCGTGCTGGGCGGGCGGCGCAGCTTCTACGTCCGTGCGTGCACGTGGGGCCGAGGGTGCGTCTGCGCCGCAGGGTCTGCCGGGCCAGCTCCCAGACGCAGACTAAGGTTCGGAGACCGCGACTTAAGTTTGGCCAGAGAGCTCGGGAACTGGGCGGGGAAGGGAGAAGGCAGGAAACCCGGGGAATCTGATCCGTTTTGAATAATTGAAAAAAAGAAAAAGCCCCCTCCCCCACCCCAGGCCTTCAAAACCTTCAAGCTTCGTGGGACGATTGGCTAGGATAGCCTCTATGCATGACTTTTTCTTTCCTCATTTTTCTTTCACTGTAAATTCAGTTCGAAACAAACAAATCCTCAGATTTGGGCCCTTAAGGAAACAGTTTTTGCTGGTGCCAGACAATCCCAGAGCACTGGGCTTGCGTGGAGCATCTCTCAGCAGAAGGCAACATTTTAATAAAGCCCATGGGACAAAAGATTACATTTTCCTCAATTAATAATTCATGCGATGAAAAATATTGCCTACAGCCTGTCTACTTATATTATTATCACGTTTTTCACTTTAGCGCGCAGGAGAGGAGTGTTCATGTCTGACTAGGAATTGCGGGATCGATGTAAACTCCACGGCAGCAGCCAACTTGAAATTTAGGGCTCTTCGGTTATTTTCTCTGTACGTGGGGTTGGGTGGGGGTGTGCCAGGTACGGTCAGGACGATTGAGCGCAAAAGCATGGATATTCAAATCTCAGCGGGCAGCGTTCGGAGAGAGGTTGGCCTTAAGTCGCTTGCCTTTGGCCCGGACCTCATCTGGGGCCCATTCTGTAAGGACTTAGTGCCCCAAGATAGTCGGTGGGGAGGGAGGAGTGAGGGTTCCCATCGCAGCCCTCCCTCCGGCAGCTCTCTGGCCGAGCAAGGCGGCCCGGTGGGCTTTGAGAGCCGGCGTCCTCCCTGAAGACTCCCGCTTGGGGTGGGGCCCGTCTGCCTCCAGCAACTATTCAACCTGTGTCTCCCGCCCCGCCACCCTCTTCCCGACTTCTTTCCTTGCAGTGGGAACCTGGGCGGAGGCGCGGAGGACGACTCGGAGCCGCTCTCCAAGCGCCACTCGGACGGAATCTTCACGGACAGCTACAGCCGCTACCGGAAACAAATGGCTGTTAAGAAATACTTGGCGGCCGTCCTAGGGAAAAGGTATAAACAAAGGGTTAAAAACAAAGGACGGCGAATAGCGTATTTGTAGCGATGAGTTACCAGCTACCCTGTGTATACAACCCTGACACACTGAAAAGTCATTTTCCCAACTGACTGAACAGTCATGGCTCTTGTGTTCTGTCCAAACATGTATTTATGTATGAAGTAAAGCCATTAAATGAATATTTTGATAATAATATTGTTTTTCTTTTTACAAAGCACTAGAGAATGCACAGATATACTTTGTGGACCAATTATTGATATTGATATATATATATATTACAAATATATATTAAGAATATATATATAAAAGTATAATTGAAAGCAGTTCAAAGTGTGCACAAGGATTGAAAATTCGCCTGAGCTGTTTGTTTTTATATAAAATAAATAGAAAAATAGACAATCATTGTTTTGAATATTACTCCTATTTTTGTAAACTGGAATTAAAAGGACAGTATTTTTATCCACTACAGGCCTGAAGATATTAATACCGACCATTTGCTACTGTACATAAACAGTGATGCCCTGCTCCAGGGAGATTTTGAGTAATGATTTGGGAGAATTGCTGAAGGGCACTCTTTCCCAGTGAGTCTTTGGGGCAGGCTGCTTCAATCCCAGCTGGACTCAACTAGCCACTGTCCCCCTCGCTGGGTGGCAATTCCAATACTTCTGCTTTCTTGGATTCTATTTTTATGTGTATTTGTTTCTCTTCAGACTCACCCCAGAAGGAAATTCTCCTGATAAAACAACAGCTGGATCCAAATTGCGCTTCTCCCCAGGATTCATACCACTCCCTGGGGGAGGAATCGGACTCTACAGAGAAGGGAGACTTGAATAGGAAGCTCCCTTTTCTGTACTTCCAGGGACCCCAATATTCCAAGGTTAGGGCAATTGGAACAAAGTGAAGGAAATGTAGGAATATTGGAAAAGGCAGAGCGTACGGCAGTAGGAGGAGGACCCTCCTGGAGAGGGACTGGCTGGGGGCTGCCTCAGGCCTGGGAGCTGGGCATAAGCCGAGTCCCACCGTAGTCCCCTGCCTGCCTGACTTTGGGTGCTGGGTATTGGAAATGGATGCAAAGTACAATGTGTTTTTCTCCAGTGCTGTCCATGCTTCTCATCTTGTGAAATGGCCAGGATCCTCCCCTTTGAACCTTGCTCTGTAGGAGCCACCCTTTTCTTTCGTGGTTTTCTGAAGACTTCTTTCCCACCCTCTCGCACCAGTTTTTAAAGTACTGTTTACCATTTTTCATTCACTTCTCTTAAATTTGTAATGCTTCTTAATATTTTTGTTGTTTGATGCTAGCACTTATTGTAAAGTATAGGAACCCTTGTGTAGTTACCACTAAGTAATTATGCACTAAATATGAATCTTTTGTTTCTTGTTGATTGAGTTTGTAGGTAAAATGTATTTTTCTACATTATGGCTTATTGCTTAGTAAAATTTATTTCATAAAACCAACCTTTGTCATATTAGAATGTGTAGTGTTCATATGTTGGTCAGTTGTACTAACTGATAAATCATTTAAATCTCATCTTCATATGTATGAGTACTATCTTATATTTGTGGTCAAGAGTGAGGTAAGCAAGCTCCAACAGGCCCTGAGAATGTCCCCTTGTATTCTTTCTTGGCTACAGAAAGCATGTCTGTCTGTTTTCTATCAATTTCTTGAACCTGTCAAGTAATCTCAATAAACAAAAGAACCTTCACCCAGCAACCAGCTCAAGCAACAACAGGCAAACCAGCCAGCCAAACTCCCAAATTTCAGGTCCAAGTTCTTTTGAAAAAAACAAAACAAAACAAAACAAGAAGAGATTAAACATTAGCTTGTAAAGTTTAAAGGACCTTTCCTTTTCCTTTACGGATTTGATCAGTATGAAGTCATAAATCAAAGAAAACTGACTTGGATTTGCATTCCCAGGCGGGATGGATGCTGCTGGGAGATCACATTGCAAACAGTGAAAGCACAGAGGCATTCGATCTATGCCTGAGTCCTGTGTACAGAATCAATCTTTCTTTAATTCTGCAGTCTCCTCAGGCAATGTGACACGGGATGCAGTTTGCAGCTTTAGTGCCTTTCTTCGCCTTTTAAATCGCCACGAATCACAGATGGCTATTTAGTGGCCCTACAATGCTGCAACACATCGGCTTGCATTTTAGTCTTATTTGTTTCTTGGATAATGGGCAGTTTTCTGTATTTGTGTCAGCTGTTAGTGGTGAAATAGGGCTCTAGTTAACCTTTTCTTTACGAAGTCTAATTTAGTGTTCCCGTGGCTAGTTGCAAGCATTTACAGTGATCACCCAGTTTAATCTTTTGTATATTTTTTAGAAATGCCAAGAGCCTTACTAATAACCTGGAGCAGATTTATGATATAGTGATAATTTAGATAGATGTTAGTCTTGAAGCTCTTATTTTATGTGCAACTGATTATAAAAACATCTTACCCGAGTATTATTACACACATGATATCTATAATTAGGACTTTGATAACTGTTATATAAAGTGTGTAAAATTTGTATGAATAAATTTTTATAAACAATGCAACTTCGTCTAATGTGTGGGGAAAAAAGACATTCAGGAAATAACTACTTTAAAATCTCTTAAAGTATTTTCTTTAGCGACCATAAGATTTTTCATGTCTGGAATATCTAATCATCCATGTATTTTCATAAATTGTATTTTAATATCTGCTTGATGGGTTACTGAATTCGACTAAAAATTTAAAGTAGCTACTTAGATGGAGACGCCTAAGAAGATACTAAGCTCATAAATAGGTGAAGATATTGGAACCTTTATAGGATGCTCAATTTAGATTAATTTCCGTCCCCTAGTGTGTAAATACATTGCTCAGTACTCAGAAAGTTGCTATCCAGTGGTGGGAGATAGTAACTGGGTATTAGTTACACCTTTGAAATAGAAATCTAACATTGTTATTTTGTAAGTAACTCTGCACACTAAATTGGTCTCCATAAAATTCTGTATAAAAATGACTTAACTTTGGAGGTTTAAAAATATGTTTAGAGATCTATAAACAACTGTCTCTGATTAAAATGCTTTGGGCAGAAGGAAAAAGGATATGAGTAAGCAAAGAGTTAATTAAATATCTTTAAAAGAAAATGTACTTTGAAGTCCAGGACAAAATGTGAAAAGTCATTTGTGGATGTTTTTTTAGTCATATTAACAAACTTTAAAGCAAAGCCTTCATATGAAATTCCCATAAATTTCTCAGTGGTGTTTATTTTGGAGCCCTTGCTATTTCTGGGTTAAAAAAATGTAATAAAAATCACTTATAATAAGTCACATACAATTTAATTTAAATTGCCAAGTTTTCATCCTAAATATTAATGCATACAATTAATAAATCAATAAATGTATCACAATAATATTAAAGGACCAGTAAAGATCTGCAAGGATTCAAAAACTATCTTTAGAACTTAGCTCAGTATTTAAGGCCCAGAATCATATAAGGAGGACCTTATGATCTAGAGGTCTCATTTGTAGTGTATCTAAAAAAATGAACAGTAAAATTCATGTTTACATTGGATTTTATTGGATAAGGAGTTTTTCTTCTCCATCTTTAAACTGCCCCCTCTGCTGCACCCCTCCATGGAGTCGCTGAGTGTGTGTGTGTATATATATATATATATATATATATATATATAGATAGATAGATATAGATATATATATAGTATGCTAGTGTGGTAAGTGGAAGAATGAAGAAAAATAAAGCTAATTTATTTGGTTGAGGGCTAATGACTTGTTGAGAAAATAGAAATAAGCCCCAGACTGGCTGACTTCAAGTGAAGTTAATTGTATTTAGCAACTTTCTATATTCTGTTACATGGGTTAACTCAAATGATGGTTTTTCCTTGGAGGGATTGATATATTTAGGTACCCAAGAAGTCATCAGATGTGCCCTATTGGTGATAGGGCTGGGGACACATTGATTCAATAGAGTATATATTTACTGAACACCTAAAATGGAACAGGCACACTGGTTGAGAAAGCCTAACTAACATGTGGGAGTTAAGCTAGTATTTTTTGAAAGAATATTTTTCTGCAACAGGATCACATGGGGGAACTTGTTAATAATGCAGATTTCAGGGCTTCACCAGAATCAGTGAATCTGCATTTTAAATAAAAACCGTAGATTAATGGGCAATGAAGTTTGAGACTGCCTAGATCTAGAATTTGGCAACATATGTAGGCACATGTGTGTGCTGGGACTATTTTTTTTCATATTAATAAGCAACAGGTTATGCTCTCTGTACACAGTAATAAATACATCAATAAGCTGTATTCTCCCAGGATGGACATTAGGTTCTTGAGAAGTTGTAATATTTTCTTTAGGTCACTAAGTCCATAGTTAGCATTATTTTACTTGTACGTTCTGGTTGGACCTCTCTGTTAGAGGAGCTTCTGGAAGAAGGGTGATCCTGTAAATAGAGTCTAAGTAGTTCAATCACATGACTGAGAGATTAATGAAATAATAGAACCTGCGCAGCTAGCTGGCAGTAACTGCGGATCCAGAAGTCAACTTGCAATTGCGTTATGTCCAAATTTGGCTTGAATGTGTCCCCCCAGCTGTTTACAAGATGATTTTACTTGGAGGCTCCACTGACCTCACACTCAACCCTACTGTTCATGCTGTTACAAGACTGGGAACCAACATCAAGTCTGAGCTCTTTTTCTTTGGAACCCTTCTTTGAAGAAGGGAGATGCCTGCTTCTTTTTCGGCCTCACCACTGGCTTCCTGCGCTGGTTCGTAACAGGTCAGCCTGTGCTTGGTCATTTCCCCTTCAACCAGGTAGCTTTAGCTCCTTTTTATCCCTCTGATGTTCTGGGGCAGCCTCCACTGTCACAGGGTCCAAAGTTCCTCATACTCTGGACCCAACATGATCCTTCTTTAGAAGGAAAAGTTCTTATCGGTCTTGGAAACTTGAATGCTCCTTTTCATCTCCCACAATTCCTCCATGGCTGGAATGTCCTTTCTCAACCTAACCCAACCTAAATATTCTGTAAGGGCTGACTCACACCCTCCTTTTTTAGGGATCTTCCTCAGCCTCTCTGAGTAACATATTGATACCTCCACCACCATCCTTGCACTTGTTTCCGGTGACCCTTACTCTGCAGCAGTACTTCTGATCTTTAATTCCACGCTGCTCTGACCTGTTCCTGAACTGTTTTGTAAGTGCCTGGCTTGTCTCCCCAGCTCCATGATCTCCTGGAAGTCGTGGATGACAAAATGCACGTTAATGTCCAACACACTTCTGGGAACATAATAAATACCTCTGAGTGATGGAAATAACAGAGGACTTGCAGAATTCACCTTGACATTTCCCCCTTAGTCTAATAGGACAGCTACAAAGTGTATGTAGTAAGTGAAATTAACTTATTAATTAGGTGTTCATTGTAAATCAAACTAGATCTTACTCCAGGAAAAGCTACATAGAAAAGAATGCCAAATTAATTAGGTGTGTTTCTGCGATAAGATAAAATGAACTTTAAATTCGTATGTAGGCAAAAGGCTGCGAGAGACTCAAGCCACCAGGCCTTAAGTTTTTCATCCTGATGAAGAATTGTATTTCCAAATTAGAGGGAATTCACCTTATGCCTCAGGAAAGTCATACTTTTTCCTAGAATAAAGGAAAAGGGATTTCTTGAGAAACCGACTGGGAACTGGACTGCTCTCAAAGTGATAATTAACAGGGTAGTTATCTGCAGCTGTCAAACTTCTCCCATCAACAGAAATGTGATTTGGAACATAAGTTCATAGACAGGAAAAGGCACATAAGGAAAGACATTTTTTAACAACAGTGGAACATCGTGGTAGGTGATGTCATCTGGTCTAAGTTTATTTTCTTCTAGCTATATCTTTGCTATATATTACAGAATCCTAATTCAGGGAGGACTATTACCTATAAACCTAAAAGAAAATAAGACAATATGGTATGCATCTGTGCACATTTGCCCTCCTCTTGTTAACTACCTGGATTTACTCTTGAACACAGGTCCCTCATGCAGCTCTTGGCTTTTATGGGATGCAAACTGCACTTCTAGATGTAACTAATCAGGATAATTGTCCCCCCGACCACAATTCAGGGCTTGACATGTTACCAATTTCAGAATAGTGGGATTAGAGATTTTTTTTTTTTTTTGCTGGAAGCTTCTAGGAAAGAGGCTCTTTTTTTTTTACTTCTGAATGGCATGGTGTATGATTTAACACAACATATAAGAAGCCAGCCTCACAATGGAACTGAAGCCACGAAAGACAGACAGGAGTGATAGGAAGAAACATGTCCCTGAAAACAACATTGAGCCCTTGAATCAAACGAGCCCTTGAATCAAACAACCCTGAAGCCTGGACTGAACGTTCCTGTTAAATAAGCCCATAAATCCCCTTCATTGCTTAAGCCAGTTTTGTTTGTTGTTTGTAAGTTAAGACCTGTGTTGCAAGTCATGGAAACCCGACTCATACTGGCTGGGTATTTTTTCTTCATAAATCAGGAGAGTGTTAGAACTGGTCTGCAGAAGTTCTAGCCAACAGGAAGTGTTACAGCTTCCATTGCCCCAGTGTTCCAAAGCCTTCAACATGCTCTGCTAAAATTTTACTTTAATGTTTAAATATTGTAAAACATCTAGAAGTAAACCCAGTAACTGCTTTTAATTATAGTAAGAAATATCCTGTGAGGACACTCACCATCCTTTGCCATCAACTCTACTACTTCTCTGAACCACTAGCATCTTAGAACTGCTCTGCTCTGAAACTTTTTTGAAATCCTGCCTTTCCCTGTACCCATGAAACTTGTGATAAAACTCAATAGAACCACTTTGGAAGACAGTTTGGCTGTTTTTTTTACAAAAGTAAACATACTCTTACCATAAGATTCAGCAGTCAGGCTCCTTGGAATTTGTCCAAAGGAGTTAACAACTTATGACCACACAAAAACCTGCACACAGATGCTTAGAGAGTCTTTATTCATAATTGCCAAAACTTGGGAGCAACCGAAATGTCCTTCAGTAGGTGAACATCTATGATGTTCTGATGCGCCCACCCCTACAGTCCTTGTGAGAGTTCAAATGTCCAATTGACATATTCACCTGGATGTCCAAGCTCGCTAGGTACCCCAAGCTCAATATGTTCCCAAACGAATCATTATCCACATTTATTCCTCCTGTTTTTGACATCATTATCCATCATGTTACCCAATCTAAATACTTCAGAGTATTCTTCTCTTCCTTTTCCTCCTCTTTACTCCATTTATTTAATCGGCCAGTAAGTCTTACCGGATTTTCCAATCCTATCTTCTGCGGAACTCCATATTCACATAATCCTTTGCTGTTTTCACAGTAGCCTCCTAACACTTTGGCTCCACTTACTTCTTCCTAGTCATTCTCCTCTGCCTCCAGAATGATCTATCTAAGATAAAATCCTGGTTATCTTACCTCCTTATACTGGCTTGAAAAAATTTTTATGATTTCTTCTGGCCTATTGGATGGAGTCCGAAGTCTTTAGCATGTCTTTAATAATTTCCCTCTAACCTACCTTTCTCTTCTCACCTATCACCTTCTATTTGTGGGTCCCTCTCTCTAGAACGGTCTTCTATCCTTTTTTTTCCCCTGGTGAAATGCTACTAATCTTTCAAGGAAGGACTAGCTCCTTTCTCTGTTTTCCTGCTGCATTTCTTCATACTACTAGACATGCATACACATCTTTTGCTGATAGGATGAGAACCTAAGGACCATAATTATTCAACTTCCAACGCTTAGGGCCTGTAGCTTCTGGCACATAATGGACACTCAGTCACTACATGTTGAACTGAAATTAATTCCATGAAGTTGGTGAATGATTATTCTCTATTTAGACACTAGGAACAAAATAATTTAAGGTATAACATGAAGTATTTTGGTTGGATATTAGGAAGGATTTTGACAGCAACAAATACTTTTTGAGTGATTGAGTCAAAGCATATTCCTTTGAATACCCAGTGTTTGTATGCCGAGGTTGAGTTCTGCAGGATTGTTTCCCTCTTTTTCTTATTCTCTTCTCACCCTAGCAGGTGATAAATCTTATACTCAGGTGACAGATGGGAACAGCAACACAGAACTTGAACATGGTAAGTACTCACTGGAAGTTGTCTGTTGACTAAATGGATTTGTTTTCTGAGAAAATATAGGCCACCAATTTAGAGCCCAAATTCCTTGGAGTTGCTTAAAGGCCCCAAGTATATTTGACCTTGTGCATTGACTTGTGTGTTTCCAAAATTTAAGCTTTGATGAGAAATTAAAAAAAAAACAAACACATTCACACAATGGACATGAGACTTTCTTGAGTGTTTGGGAATTTTCCAACTTGCTTATATATGCAGATGTTCTTGGATGAGCCCCTGCTAAGATCTCTTCTAGTTCTCCCACTTTGAGTGTAAATAGGGAGCATCAGAGAAAGGCCATCCGACTTCTTTAGTGTCATATACTTGCCTGTGGAAACCAGATGCTCAGTTCTACAGTGAGCTGGGGAAATAAATGATGCTCTTAGCATTAATTAGATGGAAGCTATCTTGGGATTGTGATTTTGCAGGGGCACATCTTGCTCACATAACTTTCATAATTATGTAAGGAGCTGATGATCCCATTTGCAGATTCTGTCTTCTGATCATGAGATTATTTATTGTGCTTCAATTAGAAAGAGGGAAGGAGAAGAAACAAAAATGTGAACCAGATCAATCTGCTGATTGCTAGGCATCCTGGTGAAAAAGGATATTGAAGCTGCTGAAGCAAGTCCTCTAGATTTCCCATAAATCCAATCAGTGTGTGTTTTCCTCTAGTATCATCAGTAATGGAGAAAGGATCCTGTCTTTTCTTACTTGGATCTTTGTTTGAGATGTAGTAAGGTAGAACTGCTGTTTTTTTTTTTTTTT